>NW_009199933.1:0-53719 GCF_000690835.1 Fulmarus glacialis | reverse complement strand
TCCTGCTAACTCTGACATTTTACTATTGCAGCGTGAAGTAGGAATACTTTTATATGGAAATAAAAAAAAAAAAAAAATGCTTATTAAGATTAGAATGTTTCAGAGGAACTACTTCATCTTATGCTTCTAGGTTTAGACTTGAGTATGACAGACTAGGAATACTCTTAGTGTGGAGATTAATTTGCCTTTACCAACAAGAGGTTTCTTATACCTTTCTCTAAAGCATTATTGACCGCTGCTGGAGTGAGCAATGCTTATGCTCAGTATACCAATTTCCATGTAAAATTTTCATTACAAAGTTTCCGTTCTACAGAAAATGGTAATTGATTCTAGATTTTTGTGAGGTTCAGCATAACATATCCCTTCCTGGGCTTGATCTTTCTTCTTAAAAATACCTCAAGTCACAGTTAAGCCTGGGAGATACGTAATGAGAAAAAGCACGCAATGAAATGTAGTGCTGTGGACGAATAGCATGTCTCTCAAGGGACTTGTATTGAAATGATTTAATGTCAGAACTATTTAGTGTTATCCTTCTTTTGCATTTACATCTCACACTGATAACTTATGAAATGGTGACTAAGCATTAACCATTTTGTTTAGCCACAAACATAGTTGACTTGTTTTTCATCACTGCGTGTTACTGTGTTAATTTGTTTCTTGATTTTTGTCATTCATGCTTAGTTTGTAACAGAAACACTATCTCTTCTCTCCTTGTAGTAACCATGTAGAGATCCCCATGATATTCTACTATATGGAATAATTTCTCATTTGTTTACATATGTTTAGCCAAGGAAAAATCTGATTAGCTGAATGCTCTTGATAGTATTCATAGAGCTTTGCATTTGGTGTTTGATGTTCCATTTTACAGCTTTACTTAAATGCTCTGCAGGGATTGTGGTTTAGTGGTGAGAGCATGAAATTTGAATCCAAGGTGCCTGGTTCTCTTACCAACAGAGCTGGTCAGTATGTTTAAAACCAGATTCTTCTACCCCACCACCCCCATAATGGATTTTTGCATGCGTGCCTGCACAGAAGTTTTTGTCCTCTTCCTTTTTTTCTTAAATAAATGTTGAGCATTCACAGCTTAAACAAGAACTGCAAGTTTTTATTTAATTTCCGTGCCTCTGTGCCTCAGTTCCTTTGGTGTTTTATCACAGTGCAGTTTAAATTATATTAGTGACTTGTATGGCTAAAAGGTCCTAGAGTGTTAATCTCTAGGCATGTATATGGTTATTTTGAAGGATAATAAGCACATAAATGAGTTTCCTGCCTCCAAGTTTATTGACTGAGCAAACACCTGCATATAGAACATTGCATCCATGGCAATGATCTAAGAGATTTAGAAAGTGTTGGCTCTATCTGATGTGAAGTCTTCTGCGTTCTTATGTCTGCCAGAGATGAGATAGCAAAACCTGTGTGACTCTGCATCTCTGCTGTGTAGCATCCAGAAATTACTGCCCTTTTTTTCATGACAAGATATGCATCTGAAAAAAGTATTTAAATGGGGTTTTATCCTGACATATTTTATTAACTTTCAGACGCAAAGGATGGAGCTCTTCATATGCAAGTAGGCATTTGCAGTAGGCTGACTAAATTGCTGTTAAGAACAATTTCTATATTCATAAAAAACAAACTATGTTTTATTTCATACTAGAATAAGATAATTATATGATCAGATTTTGAAAATGACAAGAGGCTTGAGGCACCTCAGACTTGGGCTCTGAAATTAAGATGTTTGAGGTCTTCATTTAGAGATACTTAGCTGAACACCTTACTGTAACTTATCTGAAAAAGGAAACATAGCTTTAAACATTTAAGGCATTCTCAAAATTAAGAAGTGTGTATATTAAGAATAAAAAAATATATATGGCATATTTGTCTTTACCTCCTCAGAGCTGCCAGTGTCTTTCCTTTTATTCTAGAATCCCTTCTTATTCACAAACCTCGTCTATGCCAATGTGAGCCAAGTGGCTTTTAGTTTTTTATAAACATATGACTTGCGTGTTTTTAAGACTGTATTTGCATTCCCACAGAACAACCAAAGAAATTCAGTACCCCTTTGCCAAATACTAATTTTAATTTCTGCTTGAAATGTGCTGAACACTAAGCACCCAGAGTGTACAGGTAAATTTAATATATTTTTATTTTTTATCTTCTTTATGAGGGAATTCTGATTTGGATTAAAAAAAGCCCTATAGCCATTAAGTGTCATTCTTTCGGGATGAGACCCAGCCTGCTGTGATTTAAGTGGATCTGAAATACAGAAGCTACTTCATTTAATTTCATTTTTTAATGGTATTCCTGCAAGATGAGGGGATAAAGCTATACATATCTGAACAGCAAATGAGCTCCATCTGTTCTAGTTCAAGATTTCTAAGTCTGGTCCATCATCATTGTTTGATGTCTCAAACTGATGCCTTGGGCTGACAACAGGGAGGATGACAGAAGATTTGGTGGATGTTTTGAATGTGCTAAGTACATGCAGAATGTAAAGCACAGTGCTGTTGGATTGTATTAAAGTGACGTCCTGCAACTAAATGTGTATTTGTGTAGTGTGGACGCAGTGAGAGTTTGAGTTGTGTTTTCCATACATCTTTCTGTAACTCAGATACATTCATATGTGGTAATATATGCGTATTTCCAGAGTTATACTTTTCCGATCTGGTGTTTCTCCACTGTGTTTAAAGACACCTATTCTGCTCTTCTACCTTCCCCATTTCTAATTAGATGGCTTTGCTGCTCCTCCTCTCAGTCATGTGCAGCTTTAGCATAATTTTTAGCATTTATTCTTCCTTCATGGCTTTTCAAAGTTTCTATAAGCTCTTTTGTCTTGCCTGCAAATCCTTCATTTTCTCTCTGAACTTGTTGCTGAAACTTCCATATTTATTGGAAGTATCACCTTCTTCCTGTCTTCCAACCTCCAAAACCCCCTGTCTTTATTGAAAATGATTTTACTGGTTCATTTTTGTTTTGGAACAAAACTTTGTAGGAAGTTTTGAAGTCTTAAAATTTCATAATTTGAATTTTTTAAGAGCTCTATGAATTATGGTTTTGCACTGATTATGTACAGTTTTACTGAAGATTTAGAACAGGAGGACTGCAATGATAAGGAGCTGTCTCAGGATGCAGAAGAACTATTTTCACTTCCTGACTCTCAGCCTGTGTGAAATGCTGTGACAGTTGGATATGGCTGTCAACAAACTTTGCTTATCCAGTGATTTTTCTGGGTTCTGGTAGGGCTGTATTCCTTTGCTTATTTGCCCAGTACTTTCCATGTCTTATGTAGATTATAATGAGGCATTAGGTACCTTAGAAGTAGCTGAGGTGAGCTGGAAAACAGGCTGTTTCCAGTACAGAGCCAAGCTTGTTACTAATGCTCAATAAAAATAAGAGAATAGGATTTCCTTTGGGCTTCTGAATTTTATTTACTCAACATAGTCTTAGCATGTGAAATCTTATGGGCATGAATGAGATTTAGTAACGTACACTCTTGTTAGCATTGTTTCAGACTTGGCAATAAACAAACTGTGCCCTTTCCAGCCTCTCAGTAGATAAATGCTTCATATTTTATTAGAACAATTTGGCTCCTGACATGAACTGTAGGCCCATTAATCCTGTAATATAGTGAATAAGATTGGAAAAATACAGGATGTAAATATGTTCTTCATTATGCACTTTAATACCAACCAGATATATAGTGTGCATTCTAGAACATGGTAGTCAGAGTGTACTAAGCAACTAGCAAATTGTTGACAAGGCTCATCTGCTATTGGTTTATTTTGGGGTTAAGAGCAAAAAGCCTTAAGAAATTTCAACTGTTTGACATTATATGTTGATGCCTATCACATCTTGCTGGACATAACTTAGATAGGGCCAGTGGCTTTGTTACCTTCAGCTCAGTATTCTTCATTGGATCCAGAAACAAGACAACTTAAAGAATGTGTGAAGAGTTCTTCAGTAAGTCTTACAGAAGAAAAAGACTCCTCAATTATGAGAATGGTTACATTTTTACATTGGGGATAATAATAATAATAATAAAATAATTCTAGTCAATGAAGCAGTAAATCCAAGCTCTTCTATTTTATCATGATCTTTTAATTTGGGACTGGTTTTCCTTCCCAAGTTTAATCTGAGAGTTACTCAGATCCCTTAAGAAGTAGGAAAGAATAAATTCCTATTGATACCATAGCATGCGCTACGAGAATCTTAGAAGTGATGATCATAATGGTCTCAGTGGCCATACGTTCAGTAAATTAGTTGGTGTTAGTGGGGAAAATGGACCTCCCAACTGGAAAGTATACTCTAGCCTGTGTATCTTATCTGTAGCTCATCCATGAGCACCATGCAAGTGGAAAGGAAGCTTGAAGGCCTTTGAATACAGCTTTAAATTTCCCATGCAATATTTTCCTCTTGGATTGGCATTAGCACTGTCAAGGTGCCAGACTTCTGCTTGAAATTTGTGAAGGGCAGAGTATTGATCAAGGACCTTCATTGTATGTGATGTTTCAAAAGTTTTTGAAGTCTGTAATTCCAGAAATGGACCCACTGTGTACTGCAGTTTCATATTGTTTATGTTGAAAGCCATCATGTTTGTTATAAAGTTTCCCGTTCTTCCCCATGGAGTTCAACCTGAAGGTATTTCAGTGCGTTGGCTGCCAGGATAGACAGACTTTCAATACATTTGCGTAAGTGAAATGTCAGTTCCTTTATAAATGAAAAAGGAGATATTCTTTTGGGACCACCTAATTAATGCTTAATTACTTATACCAGAATTTTGCAGCATTATTATATTGCATTAGTGTGCTGCCATATTACTTTCTTCCCCTTCTTACAAGACAGCATAGCAGAAATTTCAGATCTTCAATAATGGCATTTGTAAGAACAAGTCAAGTTCCAGGACACCGGCAACTGAGCAGTATAAGATGCAGTGAAAGAGAATTTGTAGCCTTACTTTGTCCCTTTCTTAAGCCTCAGGTTTTTCCTTTAGGACCAAGATGACTATGCTTCCACAGCACAGAGATGCTAATTTGAAAAAATGAGCAAAGGAACCAGTGTATTTGGTGGCGAAAAACAAAGAAGTGTTTTCCAGTGGTGGGGGAGGTTAGGCAGAGAAATAGGAAAAAAAAAACCCAACCTTTTTCATGAAAAGCAGACAACTTTCATAGAAAGTATCATTTAGTAAAAAGAAAAATAATTGCCAAACAAGACATCAGTGTAGAAGCTTACAAGCAGCCATAGAAAACAGTATCTAATTCATTGGTATGGGATTTTGGGGTGCAGTTTTTACTGGGTCTGACAAAGTGCGTTGTGATCTCTTTGGAATAAGACTTCATGGAAATATACTAACAGCCTGTGCACAGATTCAGAAAACATTCCTGTATTTGAAGTGGTTTAGCAAAATTCATTTATCCATTAAATCAAGAATTGTGTTTAGGCTGCAGGACCTGATGGCCCACATAATGTGCACCGGGCTCCTAGCAGTCATATGTAAACTGTCTAATCACTCTCAGCTGTGTTATAACAAATAATTGGAAACTTAATATCTACCAGCAGTGGTACCTGTATCTGTAACAGTAGTAGACATTCCTCTTACAGTTCCTTAAAAAAAGACGAGCTCCCTTAGAAAAAGTCGTTTAGATTTCTTTAATTTTTTTTTTACTGCTACTTTTAAAAGCTGCTGTTACAGCTTGGCTGCCTGTTGTCCATGTTGCATAGTTTTCTTTGAACAAAAGCCAGTCCTTTTTTGGCAAGTACTTTGCCATTTGAAGAACTGTCAGTAGGGAGAGATGCATTTCTTGTGTTGATACAATGATGATTTTAACAGGTCGCTAATGCAGTGGAGGACGCTCCAGAAACATTCCTGGATACAGAGGTCCTTGCTATGAACCGTGCATTGTGAATCCCAAGGCGCTGTACAGTGGGCAACTCTGTCTCGTC
Organism: Fulmarus glacialis; assembly: GCF_000690835.1. NCBI lineage: Eukaryota > Metazoa > Chordata > Aves > Procellariiformes > Procellariidae > Fulmarus > Fulmarus glacialis. Next base: position 47,782 of record NW_009199933.1, on the reverse strand, counting down.
CACTGTGTTGGCTTTCATATTGGTTAAAAGACCTGTAAACTCTTTTGCAGTAGCATTTTATATTACTCCTTGCTCACTTTGTGTGCGTGGGATGCAAAAGCAATGAAAAAAATTGCACCCTATGTTCTGTAGAAAGATTGTTTCTGGTTTTGTAATGTTACCCGATCTATTGGAATTTTCCAGATATTGAATTGAGGAACCCAAATCTGCTCAAATGTATTACAAGACCTGGGAGAGCAGCCTGAAGGTAGCGTGTGGTGGGTAGATAATATAGCTGTGCAGTCCTCTTAAAAACATAAAGGACGTATTTATGTGAAAAACTGTGAATAGTTGAAGCAAAGTAGTAATGAGATCTCTTGAAAACTATCATTATGTATGCTTTCATTTTAACTCAAATATGAAATGAGAAATCTTTTTTTTTCCTCGATGGCCATGTCTGAGCAGATGTAACAATTTTGGTGTTCTATAGTTAGCCCAGTAATTAGCTGATGATTGCTCTGCAAAGAAGCCAACAAATCAAGAATATAAAGAGTACAGTGACTCATCTGAGAATGTTTGCTGTATGTTATATTTGATTGTTAATTCTTGGTTATGTGATTGCTGTATGAAGTATTCAAGGTTTTATACCTACAGAAAGGAGATAAAGTCTAACACCTGGTTTTCAAAGGAGAGTAATTTCTTGGGTTCATGTGGAGATGATCTTTCTCTTTCCCATTCAGAATAAAGCCAACGAGGCCAAAATAGGAAGGAAAAAGCTGCAATAGTGTCACTGTAAAGTTGCAAGGGATGGTATCTGCTTGATTAAGCATTTAGCTGGGAACCTTACATTCACCTAAGTCTGGCTTCAAGCTTTGTTTGTAATATTTAACAGGTGCTGATAAGTATTAACTGCCAACATCTTCCAGCATATGATCACGTCATCTTGGTCTCCTCCTGAGCTGAACCAAGCCAGTGATGGGCTCAGTGAGACACAGGTCTGCTCAACAAAGAACCTTGCATATCCTCATCTTCGTGGCCTTGTAACACTTGACAGGCTGAAGGCTGTCATGTGGGGAGAACAGTCTTAAATGGATTGTCCTTTCTTCCCTCTGATTTTCTTCAATGTATCTACTTCTAGTGGCCAGCATATGAGTGAGATATTGTATTTGTGGACTATCAGATTCCCTTAGATCTCACGCTTTTTAGTGCTAGATGTTATTATGTTAAATTGAACGTTGTGGTCATATGGATTTGAAAATTTAAAATTTTCAGTAAGACAAGGGAGTTAGTTCCTTTACTCTTATTTGTGTCTTTGAAAATCTTTCTTCTTAGCTACTTGAGAAGTTTACTAAACCTGCTGGTTTTTGCATTTTAACTGCATTTCCCAGTGATGGGGGGCTGACTAGAGATAAACGAGCTTTCCTGTGTTGCTTTCTTTTAGTTAGTCTCTGCTGTGAAGTTTTTGACTGACAATCCATATATGCATAAGTACTTGTGCAAGTGCAATGCAGCTATATTTTTCTAAATATCTCTTAGGCTGTACTTCCTTGCTTTTTGTTATTTGGGTAGGATGCTTTGTGAGAAGATAGTCACTTGAACCTTGAGCATGCGCCCTGGTCCTTGCCTCTTGGGATCTTCTATTGTAGCCCTGATGTTGAAGTAAGGTATACGCAAGGGATTTTCTAGGTTCATACTGAACTCCACTGAATTCAGGACCCACGTGTAAGACTGAGGCCTAATTGCTTTAATCAGGAAGATTAAAAGAGCATAGTGAAGAAAGGAAGGTGGGAAAAAATGGTGCTGGTGTAAGAGGGCAGAGCGTGGCACCAAGAGGAAGGAACAGAGAAGGCGGCAGTTTTTATTATGGGAGGGAGATCAGCTGAGTTGATTAGTTTCATGTGTGGGATTCTTTTTAAAAATATTTATTTATAAAATTAAATGTAAATTCCTTATTTGGGAATATTGTGGTTGAGTATGGTTATGCACGTGTGACAGAGGATAGCAATGTATACATTAAAAAAAAAAAAAAAAGACAAACCGTTCAAAATATCAGGAGATTTATAGGAGAAGCACCTCTTCGTTGACTTTAACAGCAGCTAAGTTGTGTGTCCCTGACTTAATTAGTGTCAATGTTGTTTGGCTCTCATCATATTAATCTTCTATTTGTTACAGTTAGCTGAAATACCATTCTTGACGTTGTTTCAGTTTTAGGTGCTGATGACAAAGTTTGTGCATCTTATAAATTGCATGCAATGTGTAGAACTCTTATTAATTGGTGGTGGAAGTTACAATCCATATTTTAAATAAGTAGCATAATACAGCCATTCAGAATTACACCACAAAAAAGAGAGAGGTTTAATGGACTCCATATGTCTGCTTTTAGAACTGGTTGAGTAAAACTTTGCTATACCACATAATGGTAAACCATCAGTGCTATAATGTCTTTGGGGTCTTTTAAGAACCTTCTTTATAGACACTCTTCTGACAAAGATTAATTCATTAATGGATTCAAGCCAACAGCATTATGGTTTATATTGTTACAATAAGCAGGCATCAGTGTTGGTTGCATTGTCCCTTTAAATTCCTGAAAACTGAAATGTAGTATCCCTGCTCTTGAGGAAAAACTCATTTTGAACAACAAGCAGCTTTTCAAGTATATCACTTGCATTTTTAAAACAACTGTTCAAACGCATATCTTAGTTTATCCTCTTTCGGAATAGAGATTATAAAGAGTAGATGTATATAGGAAAATGTGGCTATAGGATGCAGTCTTCCTGCATCAGTGATAATATTTTTATACAGAAATGTTAATTACTAGTTCTTAAAAGTTGTTTCATGGCTAAGCATTTAAATAAAGCAGCTCTATTCATCATTTTTAAGAAACTAGTGCATAGATACTAATGGGTAGCTAGCCTAGGGCTGCATGATGTAAGTGGTCTGATTACCTGCTCTTCCTTCCCCCCCCTCCACAATAGTGCTTACACTTGGGAGTATTTCCGAACCCGCTGACCTTACATGTGTGCTGCCTGGCTTAGCCACTCCTTTCGTAGTGAAAATAAGATCACTGGATTCTGTATGAACATTCCTGTAGGGAGCGCGTTAAAAAAATCTGTAGCAATCCCTCCTTTGCTTCCGCCCCTTAGGCACAGGCTAGTGAGGAATGTGGATACCCACATAATGTCAGAGGATGCGCTGCTTCTCCATTCACACCTAGCTGGGTCTGCTGCTGCATGGATCAAAACCGCAGAGACATCTGCAAGAGGGGGGACAGAAACTATCGATCGACTCTGAGACAGGAATTCTGGACATTTGCATAAGTGTACCCTAATGAGACAAGCATGTTTTGGTAGAAAACAAAGGCCATAGCTCTATTAAGAGGGCATAGGCAGGATCTAATCTAGTTTTTCATTATATGTCTTAAAATGAGTTGTGCTTTTCAGAAAAGTGTGTGTAAATGTGTGTGTTTAAGTGTGTGAGCACATATAGAGGAGTTACTGCATACTGCATACTGTTGAAGTTCTTACTACATTCTGTCTAGGTGTCAAAAATCAAAATTTTACAAAACAAGCATATAAAAATGGTCTTTTCCAAGACTTTTTGGAAAAAGTAAAGAATTTCAACCTTTCTGTTACTTTCATTCAAATTTTTTTTCATATTGAATTATTAATTCCATGAACTGTTTAGATTTGCTTAAAAAAGTAGACTGACTTTGAAAGGAGCTGTAGGTGACCCCCTCAAAGTCATATTCAGAGCAGTTAGGTCTTCTGTTCAAAGGAACAGACCCACCTTCAGATGCATCTCCCACTTCCATAGTCCACATGGATATTCACACTTCATCTCAGGATTGTTCTAAGTGCTGGGCTGACCTTGGTTGGCTGCCAGATGCCCACCCAGCCACTCTCTCACTCCCCTTCCTCAACAAGGCAGCAGGGGAAATAAGATGAAAAAGCTCACAGGTTGAGATAAAGACAGGGAGATCAGTTACCAAATGAAATGGTTTTTTTTGCTATATGGGAGTAACAGCAGTGGGATCCATTTTTAACTCCTGGAGATACAGAGAAGGCATATGGACCGTCCTCTTGAGTGGTATCACAGCATTACCTCATGATAATGAAGTAAAACAGTTTCTTCAAAACTTATCAGAATTGCTGATATTTCTGTAAAGCAAGGGAGATAAAGCAAAAAATTAGAAGTTCTCCATGGTCTGTAAAGTAGTTCATGCATTTCACGACTGTTATACAAACTGACTGCAAACTTAGACACCACTTCTTCTATTTTTCCTTTACAGATATTTTTTTTTTTCTTAAGAAGAGAAGAAAGAAATCCCATTGTTTGCTCTTGTATTTATCACAGGAATCCAGGACCTGGGTATTTGGGATCCCATTCTCCCACATCTTAAGTGTTGGCAATACCACCTTTTGGAGCCTCTGCTCTTTGGCATCAGCCCTTTTTTGAATGGCAACTGGAACTAATTAATCTACCAGGGCGCGTCCACCCATGCATTTCACCAGAAAACCAGACTGCTGCTGGAAGGAAGGGAATCATATAGCTGTCAGAGAAGGAAAGGAGAGCTCTCATCTCATGGCAGTTTATTTTTAAGTCCTCATTTCTGTTTTCTTAAAAGGCTGATAATTAATTAATTTAGTTGCTCGTCAGCCCACATTTTTTGATAAAGAGGTAATTATTGTAGAAACAAACATCCGTTCGTTATTTCAGATGTTGGGATTTAATACATGCTTGCAGTTACCTTCTGCACATATGTAATACATTCTAGCTTTTTATAAGGCTGTTGGTTACAAATAGCTTTGAAATAACTACCATCCCTTCCAGCTATAAAATCCCATAATAATTATTCATTATATCACCATCATTTTTATTATGCTAAAAGGGATTCCTCCACACCCCCTCCCACAGCAGAATAATGTTGTAGAAGGGATTTCATTTGCCCATATTAATTCAGGATTGTTCAACACTGCAATACAGCTATATCATCTTTGTTTTAGGGGAAAATGGATGGAGTGAGACAGCCGCTTCGTGAAACTTCAGTAATTGGATTCATGTTTAAATAACGTGTGGGCAAAAAAACCCTTCAGCTTCCTAGCTTAATTCTTTTTATTATCTGCATGTAATCTGAGTAGGTTCTAACTAGAAGTTCTCTAAGAATTAGGCTAGCTGGCTTTATAGCTATAATTTAGGCATAGTTATACATACCTCTGACAATTCCCACTTCCTGTTACATATTCAGAACATAAGACAAGGATGTTGAGATGGTAATTTGTTTCTGAAAATGAATTCTGATTCTTTTAACCCCTCTTCCCCAAATTTTAAAAGTATTTCTGGAGCTTAGGGCCATTTATTTGTGTTTTGTTTTGTTTTTTTCTTTTTTACATTTAAGACTACCAGAAAAAGTCTGATTTTAACTTAATTTTAATGTGGTATATGCTGTTGTAACATCCAACTGCTTAAACATATTTTAGGCTTTACAATGCACTCATTTGAACTGCTTTAGTTCCAGAGCATCTGATTTAGATACTTGTGCATTCACTTCTTAAATAAAGTGAAAGCATATTGTGTCATACAAGATTTTTTTTTCTTCATTATCTGATCCTTATGCATTTGAACTTGGGCTTCTGTGACAAAGACACAGTTGTTTGTCTGCTGATTGAATTTAACAAGAAGCTGGTGTTCTCTAAGTATGAGTGCCTCATTTCCTATAGCAAACAGTACAGTAATGCTAAATGCACATATGTACAGAAAAGCATTAAGCCCCAGAAAATCCCCTTAAATCTCAAAGCTGGAAATTCAACCACTGAAAGGTAATTGGACTGAAATTTAAGCCAAAAGTAATTTTCTTACATGGTTAAGGAGTTTTAAATGTAATAAATAAACTGCGATAAAAGGGGTCTTTAGAGGAAACTTCAAGGAGATGGTATGAATTCATGTGCATTGAATGATCATAGTTCCCAGCCAAACGTACAGCAAAAAGATATTTTCAAGCCTCTTGTGAAATAATAGGCAAAATAACTCTCATTTTGCTGCAGCTTCTCTATTCTTTCTGTTAGATATTTATGTAAAAATGATATATTTTTGGAACTGCTGCTTAGAAAACAGATACTACTGGCAAGCATCTGTCTGCATACCCCAGAAGTGTAGTACCCTTGCATCACACAGGTTGTTACAGCAAACAGAGTACAAGAATGTCGTAGATTAAAGTTTAGAGAGGGAGCCATTTCACTTAGTTTTAGTGATCTGAAGGTTAGATTCAGTCTGACCTAGCCATTAGTCAGTGAAACGAAACGGGCATCTCAGCAGGGATGTTCAGCCCACTTAGCTTTTAGGTTCTTCTGTAGTTAGTGGAAGAGGATGATCATCTCCAGAGGGTAATTTATCTTATGCTGAGGGGCTGACCTAAGAGTGAATCCTTAAGGTTTTAGCTGGTGAAGTTAGGTGAGATAAATTCCATCCCTAGCTTGCTAAATATTGTAGCTTATTACTAGGGTGTACTTGTTTATGACTTGAGAATGATCCAGCATGTCTGTGGTGGAAATTAAATCACGTTTGTTACGAACTTTAGTAAAGCAAAGCATTTGTTTTAATGTAGTTGAGCAAAACAACATTTTGAATTGTGAATTTGTGAAAAGAAATACCTTTGTCAAGACTCAGAATCCCTGCAGGTGGGCTCTGGTCTGGGAAGTTCTGGTAGAGTCTGAAGATCGAAGTTTCAGTGAAATTTTTTTGAAACATCATTCCATGATGGAATGATAGCAGAAGGGATTATGGCAGAAAAACGCTTTTAAGATGAAACTTAAAAGGCTTATGACAAGTATTCTACATTGTACAACCTGCGCAGGTCCTTTCCTGTTCTTCATTCCTGTATTTTCAAAACCTTGATTTCACAAAATAGATTTGAGTCAATACATCCTGCAAACCTTCGTGTGCACAAAGCTAACACAGTTCCTGTGGGTGACATTCCTATTCTCACAACTGTCAATGAGTTGATGGAAACACTTACCAAATAAAGAAATCTGCTTGTCCCCAATTCTGTTAAAGCAGCTTAAAAGTTGAAACTTTTTCAGCAGTAGTGTTTGTGGACAGTCTTGCCATGGTACGTTGTATTTCAGGATTGTCTAGAAAGCACGTTAGGATGTTCTGCCAAGCTCCTAATCTTGGTATGTTCACTTGCACAGCAACATTAACCTCTCCATAGTATTCTGTATGTGTAAATAGGTTATTGTTTTCCTCTGGTTCCTGTCTGGCTCTGCATAGTTACCATCCTGGGCTTTCTTTTTTGGAGGGGCGGGGGCGGTGGAGCAGTGGTTTGGCTCTTAAATTGTTTTGCGTTTTGACAGTGGTGCTTGACTGGCTTCTGCCTTCTGTTTAATTCCTAAATATTTTCTTCTTTGAATTGTAGTTACTGATCTTTATCTCTAATACCTATATTTGTGGTGATGTGTTCGTTTTAGAGTTTCCACAGTGCTATAATTTGTTCTTTGTATCATCTAATATGTTCACTTACTGACTTGGAGAGCAAAAAGGAAAAAGAAAAAAACTAAAAAGGAAAAAAATATATGTTTTTTTTTTTTTTGCAACATTTGTAGTCAACACAAAATACACTGTGGAAAACACAGTTGTTTCAACAGACTCTCAAAGCTGAGACCTGGGTAAAGTTTATAGTTTCAATGGGACTCAAGGGAACATGCATTTTCTGCCAACTCTAAAGAGACTTGAAAATGTGTTGAAATCTTGTATGTATTGTATTTGTTTTGTCTGTGTAGGCAAGTGCTTCTGTGTGGCCCCTGCTTTTCTTGATGTTCTCCACAGCTGACCTTGTAGGTGGGTTTTATGTCTCCGGTGTCGATCAAAGGGAGTTTGTAAAGTGCTTTTTAAAAGTGCTTTAAGAGTTGGTCTGGCTCATGTTTCATGGATTTGAAGGATTTATTGAAAATATATTCAGCAAATTTAATTTTTATTTCTATAAGGAATTTGAATTCAGTTTCTTGAGTGTTAGATATTTCGCCCACCCCACCCCTACCACAAAAACCAGGGTTTTCCTATGGTATTTATGTCTTATTTAAGTAGAAGACAGAGAATTCCCATTTTATGCTCTGATTCCTTATAACTGAGTGTGTAATTATTCTCATGGTAAAGTTACTGGCCATGTGCAGGTGAAAATACTTGACTTGTATGCACCTGTACATTAAGGTAGGATTTTTAGAGTGGTATGTATGGTCTTGCAACTTTTAACACCTCATTAGATTCATTATTTCATTTGTGCTTGTCCTTTTTTTTTTTTTTCCTGTAAGTCTTTTTATTCCAGTTCCACAAACACCTATGACTACTGTTAGACCAGACCCAGTGCAGCTAGGGAAGGGTTAGGGAATTCTGCTGTGCCGTTTCAGTTGGCAAGGAGAGAACAGGTACTTGCTACTTGATGTCAGGTTAAAGAACAGTACTTGATCTCTGGGACACGGCTTTACTGCTTGATATATTGTCCCAAGCGTGGTTGTTTGGTACCATATATTGTCTAGACTCCCCTATCATTTCACTTTGAAAATTACTTTCCATACTCATGTTTCCAAACAAATTCAAATTTGTACAGATGTAACTGATTTTAAATATCTAGTCAAACGAGGCTGGTTTCAAGACCATTGGAAGTAAGGAGTGTCAATATACTTTCTATTTTGACTATGGTGCAATTGTTTTCATACAATTGCTTAGTGAGGTAGATTAAGCTGGTAATGGATTCCTATCACTACAAGTGGAGCCGAGCAGCATTCAGCCTCGTCTCTCCATGATGGTGTCTTCTTCAGAAAGGTTCTGTTCTTAGTCTGTGAAAATGCTCTGCACAGTAAGTATGTAAAGATGGGAGATCTCACAAGAACGTACTTGAAACTGCACTGTATTTGTAAGCAGATGTTATTTTGTGGTTTATAAAGATTAACTTTTTTTTTTCTCTCCAGCTGTATGCCAGAATCTTACATTTGCACACTTTCTGGATATGGTCAGAAGTTGATGTATCAATTCAGCAAAAAATGGTTTGTTCTGTCATGTATTTGTGCCTAGTGTTGCCGAAGACACTTAGATACATTTGGATGAGCTTTTTTACTTTTGGATGCATTTTTATTTGTTTGTTTTGACACATGATATTTTGAGATTGCATGCGTCTGCAAGAGCAGCAGCCAGAAGGAGATGAGACTAATCCTTAATTTAAACAGTTCAAAGACTAAACTGATATAGTAATTGCTTGTAGAATCTCCAAACTGCTTTGTTACTAAAATCATATATTTAACTCTCTCCCTATTTTAATAAATACATTTTTTTTAATCATCATCTCTATTTGAGAGAGGGGAAATTTGAGAAAGAAGTGATTTGAGGCATTGCAGTAGGGGTCGATGTCAGTCTGGGCTGATGTCTGCCTTTTTTTTCCTTTTTTTTTTTTGGTCTTTAGTCATACTGAGTCATGGTCTCTTTTCCTAGAAGAGCACTTCTCTGGTAGCAAATGGTGGAGCTGTTCAGCCCCAGAGATTGAGTGTGTGTGTCTGTGTATAGCTTTCCTTTCTGGGCATTGTTTTCTGAAATTTCTATTAATTCCTAAGGGCAGGTACTTTTCCTCACCCTCTCTTGTATTGCAGTGTCGAAAACGTTCCTACCAGCAGGTGGAGAACGATTAAAAAAGGCAAACCGACCAGATGATCACTCCTCTTCATGAAAGGTGACCTTTTCAGAGGCTTTCAGAATATCTAACTTCATTTTTCCTGTTCTAAATCCCACTTCAGCATATCCCATTAATTTCTGTTGGCTGGACAGTGTATGCAGCAAGGGGCATTTGCAGGGAGATTTCCTGAGCCGAAGGAACCATTGAGGGAAAGCTGATGAATGGGCAGAGATGTTACAGCTGCCCAGCAGGACTCCAGTAACACTTTCTGTGCCTGGAAGGGCCCAGCAACTCCCTGCCTTTCCAGCTGAGTGCCACCACGGGAATCTTCTCCACAGGGATGAAAAACCTCTGAGACTTCTCCAAGCCCTGCTAAGTGTGATCTATCCCTTCGTGTACATCAAACTGACAATTCCTACTGCTAAGCACAAGGAAAGGATTGGGATTAGCACATTTGCAGTTAATAGTTTCATCCTTTCTGATCTGGTTCCAAAAAGCTTTTTTTTGGTCTTCTATTTTGAGGACTTTACAGGTGACACACCACAGGAGATCTGATGGTTAGGTTTTTATTTAGCCTAAGGTGATCTGGTCTTAACCACTGGGCATGTGAACTAGATGGCAGTTTTGGGTTTCTTCCTGGGAGACAGCAGCAGCAGAAGCTCAGGGCAGCCTTGAGCGGTGTTGGAGGCTGACCTCTTCCGCTCCTGTCTCCTTTCCCTCTCTGATAAACAGCAGCTTGCAGTTCTGCTGACTCTTCCTTTTTCCACACTTGAAGAAAACTGCAGCGCGCAGGTTTCTGCAAGGCCGTGACGTTGCGGGGTGGCAGATGCTCCCAGCCCAGCTGTGCGAGAGGCAGCTGGCTGGGCTGGGCTGGCTGGTTTGCCTCCTCCAGGGAAAAGGCACTGGGCCAGATTCAGCTTGTTAACTTCCAGCTGGATCTTACTAGCTAGTCTGTCCCAGCAGCATGCAGAACTGGCAGCTGACAGACATCTAGGAGGTAAGCGTGGAACTGCAAACTGTTAGAGAACAGAAGAAATTTGAAGCATCTCGTAAAGTATTGACAGGACTTTCATAGTATGCAGAATTCATCGAATAATCAGTTGTCAATTCTGCATCTGCAACTGGGATAGGTAGGACTTGAAATCAGCCAGCACTGTGAAACAGAGTATTAACAAACTCCGTTGCTGGCTTTACCTTGGTGTTTATTTTCTCTTCCCTTTCCCACGAGAGCTTTGTTCTACATCCACTCCTCTGCACACCACCTTCTCCAAGAACCTTTCCTTGAAGCCTGAGGAAGTGGTTTGACATTGGATACAGACGCACGCACACAGACACACACAAGCGTAACATCCCATCGTTAGAAAAGGAGTGTGACTTCCTGTACACAGCGGGATTGATGGGGGTGGGAATGGCACAGTTGCTAAAATGCAAACAGCAGAAAGGCAATCCCCAAAGTATATAAAATTCCTATAATTTAAATGACTAAATCAGCTGAATGCTGATTTATGTTCCACTGGTTCAGTACAGAGTCTAAATGCACAACCTGCAGCCTTTCTGACAACCAAACTTGGACTGTGGAGGCAAGCAAAAAGGACGGGGGGATGGGTAGTGAAAGAAGATAGTAGGAACGGTTTTAAGCATCTTACCACTCAAAACTAATTGCCATTTTATTGTCAGCTAGAAATAAAGATGGGGAACCTAGCTGCAGCATACAGAATTTCTTTGTTGAAATGTAACCTAGGCTTCCTTGTTACGGTGTCTCTGCTTCTCGTTGTTAATATGCATCTCGTACAGTAAAGAACTGAAGTAAAGAGCTCAAGTCAAATGCATCCTGACCTGGAGTAAGGTTGCTTGCCGTACTTTTTCCTCTAATAAAATGAAAATTGTGTGAATGTGATGGACTAATTTTCCTTTTTGAACCTTTTCTTGTCTATACTTCCCCCATACTTGTTCTCCCCCTGTGAAACTGTGTTGCACGCTAATCTCCTTGCAAACTTGTTGAAATTCCTTCATGTATACCCTTAATGTTCCTATGTGCCCTCAGACCAGCCTAGCTTGTGGCCCTCTGGGGTAAAAAGTTGATGTGACCTGCTTCACTGCTAAAGAACACTTTTAATTAGATACTTGGGCATGTAAATACTTGACCATCTTGGTTCTTAACTGAGGTGTTCCTAATTCTCTCTGCACCTAATTAGAGAATATAGGCCTTTCTACAGGGGTCCGTGCCGTGCTAGGTGGTTGTACAGGGGCTGCAGGAGGACTCAGTAAGACAGCATTTGGCTGGAACTTTCCTTTATGAGGAAAGGAAAAGGATAAGCTGATGGTGGTACAACACAGAGTTTTCTGAGGGATCAGTTGAAGGCCTTAGAGGTCTTTGTCCCTGCAGCAAATTCTAGTGGTACCTGTGCCATCAGTAGGAACAAAGCTATGAGAAAGACCACATTCACGTTTAAATAGAAAGGGAGATACCAGCTTGATCACAATCAGCTGGATGAACCCAGAAAAAAACTTCAGCCTACTCATTACCATCCAAGGCACTTCTGGCTTCTTCACCAGCTATTTATGGGGAAGAAATCCATTCTTGAAAAGAAGTGGCGTTGAAACTACCATCTCTTTATCTGAGACCCCTTCTGAGCCTCGTGGTGGTGCAGATTTCTAAGAGCACAACTTGGACTGAAAGAGTTATGACAAGCCTTTCTTTGTCTCCTAATCACACATTCTCCAAAAAGACTGCCCCAGTAGACACATATTGTTCTGTATTCCCTTTCTCTGGTGTTTTTGAATACGATAAACTAAGTTCTACCCTTAGATAACCTTGTGTGCCTACAAAATTTTATTTAGATGTCCGCGTTCCTAAAAATAGTACATGAATGAAGCGTTCCAAGCAGCAAACCGCAGCTTCCTGAGGTAGCAGTGGCTGTAGTGCAGTTTCTAGTTCAAAGATTTTGTTTTATAAGTGATATAACATTGCAGAGTCTACCTCCAGTTTTACAGCATTGCTTTGCTGTGCGCTGTTTGTTCGTGTTCCTTTAATGATACTTGGATGCAAAGCATGTGTCATTAGTTGGCTAATATAACAGAAGATCGCTAAGGCATATGTTTTGTGGTATGTGTGCCTACTCCACTACTTAACAAGGCTGTTTAACCTATATGTTGTTTCTAGCCTGCAATGATCACAATACTGCCCACAAGTTTTAGTCATATATTTTATCACTTATATACTGAAAGTGCACTTACTTTTGCAGAATATATTTAAGACTGAAAGTTCAGGTTTAGTACTCTGACTCTTGGTACAAATTGTTTTCCTGGTGTCTAAAGCCCTGCTTGCTCAAACAGACTCTTTGGTAAAAAGGGATCTGACTGGGATTCGGTTGCCAAATGTGTTTAGAAAAGGCATCGTAAATGATAAATAATGATTTCAAGTTCATTTGTCTGGGACAAGTCCAAGCATGATATGTGTTATGTTCCAAAATTAATTCAGCAAAATGGGGTGAGGGGAAGCAGAGGGGACAGAGTGATATGGTCATTTGGCAATACAATAGTACTTAATTTTCTTGACAAAGTTCTTAATATTTTAAAACATTTCCATCTTTTGGACAGAAACCATACACTCTCTAATTACTGGCAATAAAACTAAGGATTTAAGAGCTATGAATGTTACAGTTGGAGGAAACTATAATTAAGGCTGGCAAGACTCTGTTTCCTTAAGGAAACAGAGAGTTCAGACAGCTTTTAAAAGGAGATGGTAATTATTTTTCCCATTGAACTTCTATGTATTGATAAATGCATGTTCTCCAGTCTTCAACCAGGAAGTTAAGCAGTAAAGTATATCCTAAGTAACTTCTTGTTTCCCAATGTGGTGTTTCAGCTCTAAGATGGTTTATCTGTCATTTCTTCCGATTGTAAATCAAGATTCTTCAATTCTATATCTTATATCTTCTGCTGAGAAAAAGAGAGGGGTAGAACAAAGTAAAATTTAATGGATATAGTTAAAAAGTAAGCTGGTTCTAAAATACTGCACTGTGTATGTATTTGCATGCACTTTCTTGTAGCCTGTCTGCTTCCAGTGAGCCAGGGAGACTCTGTTACTACTGAATGCAATAGCAGGAAGATTGTTAGTCGTAAAATGAATGTGGGTGGACGTAAGTATTGCCAGTCAGCAGGTCATTACATGCAACCAAGTCTGGACCATCTTGAAATCACTGCAGAAACCACTGGCATATAAACCCCTCTTAGTCTGGTGGGCAGTATTTTGTAGCCAGGAAAGGTGCTGCGGAGGCTGAAGCTAGGAGTGGTGTTTGCTGCTCCTGAGCTCTGGGGCTCTCACTTTACCGTGATGTTCCAGTGCTGTCAGGACTTTGGCTGCCCCAGTAGCTTCCCAGGCACTGTGGGGAGAGCAGATTGGTGTGTCTCGGTGCCGGTCACTGGGGGCTTCTCTTTAGCTCACTAAATGCGATGAAGGGCATGAGTACCTGGGAAGCCCTGGGGATGCCGGTTCCCAAGTGCCTGTGTTCCTGCTTCTGGCACAATGAAATACTCTTGTCAGGTGGGCAGCACCAGAACTTGGCTTACCTTTGAAATTTTTATTCCTACTTTATTCTGCACTGGAATGAAGACTGATTTTGAAACCGGAAGATCTTCTGTGAAGTGGGATTATATTTCCTGTACATCCCTGCAAATGAGAAGGACCGTTTTTGTACCACAGAATTTTGAATTATTAGATAGATTCAGATAGAGAGTTATGTACTTAGGGAATACAATACTTTAAAAACCTGTATTTAGAAAGTCATCACACAGCTAGTGGTGTGGAAATATAGCATGACATGTACAAATCCCTTCTATTTTATACCATTTTTCTAATGAACTCCCCTTTTCACAATTGTTGTTGAATTGGCAGATTAGTTGTTGTTTCAAGAGTCAAGCATTTGTGGTGATTTTATTTGACTTTTGATGAGGCAGAGTTCATGGCTCTAGCATATAACCAGTTCATTTTGTAAGTGAACAGGTTTGTGTAACCAGATCATTTTGCATGTGAGTGAGTTTGTCTTTGGGTCAGCTTCATCAGGAACGGGTTGTCCCCTGTTAGAACTGTTTGCAGATAAATTGGTTGCTGCAGTGCTGTGAAGAGGATGTGTGGTCAACGGCTCATTGTCCAGATGGAAATTGGTGACAAGTAGTGTCCCTCAGGGGTCTGTACTGGGACCAGTACGGTTTAATATCTTCATCAATGACAGTGGGATCTAGTGCACCCTCAGCAAATTTGCAGATGACACAAGCTGAGTGGTGCGGTCGACACACCTGAGGGACGGGATACCATCCAGGGGGACTTGGACAAGCTTGAGAAGTGGGCCCGTGTGAACCTTATGAGGTTCTACAAGGCCAAGTGCAAGGTCCTGCACCTGGGTCAGGGCAATCCCCGGTATCAACACAGGCTGGGGGATGAAGGGATTGAGAGCAGACCTGCTGAGAAGGACTTGGGGGGACTGGGGTAAGAAAAGCTGGACCTGCGCCGCACACGGCTGGACATGAGCCGACAACGTGTGCTCACAGCCCAGAAGGCCAACTGTATCCTGGACTGCATCAAAAGAAGCGTGGCCAGCAGGTCAAGGGAGGTGATTCTGCCCCTCTGCTCTGCTCTGGTGAGACCCCACCTGCAGTACTGCATCCAGCTCTGGGGTCCTCAGCACAAGAAGGGCATGGACGTGTTGGAGCGGGTCCAGAGGAGGGCCACGAAAATGATCAGGGGGATGGAACACCTCTCCTATGAAGAAAGGCTGAGAGAGTTGGGGTTATTCAGCCTGCAGAAGAGAAGGCAGCCTTCTTGCAGCCTTTCAGTACTTAAAGGGGGCTTATAAGAAAGATGGCAGCAAACTTTTTAGCAGGGCCTGCTGCGACAGGACAAGGGGGAATGGTTTTAAACTAAAAGAGGGTAGATTTAGACTAGATGTAAGGAAGAAATTCTTAACTGTGAGGGTGGTGAAACACTCAGAGAGTGTGGTAGATGCCCCATCCTGGAAACATTCAAGGTCAGGTTGGACAGGGCTCTGAGCAACCTGATCTAGTTAAAGATGTCCCTGCTCATTGCAGGGGTGTTGGACTAGATGACCTTTAAAGGTCCCTTCCAACCCAAACAATTCTATGATTCTGTGAATGTTGTTTGTGCATCCTTCTGTCTGGTTCTCCGGATATGAATTAAGTCATTTTTAAAAGCTAAATTAAAATGAATGTGTTTTACAGTGCTTGCAACAAAGCAGAGCTAAGCATAGCACAATGTTTTCGTGCACATATATGGCACAATTATGTTTTTCTTTCCATCTTTGGAAACGAAGGAAGCAGCTGTTCAACAAGGACCATAACGGAGAGTGAGGGAAATCTGTGCATTTTTGGCACCTGGGATTCTTTTTCAGATTCTAATTTTTACATTTAACCAACCCTAAAAAGGCACAAAAATGTTAAAACACAAAGTGTTAAAAATGACTTTCCAGGTCACAGCTTACATTTTAAACCAGACTCGTGTTGTTATGGTTCCTGCTAATATTTCTGGAGTTAGAAACCTGTCAGTGTTTCCATTTGGAGCGAGGGAGCTATAACTGTCTATAAAAATATGTTCTCAGCCAAAGCATGCCATGTGAGGTCGTTGCTGAAAAGCAGTTAAAGTCTGGCAGCTTTGAAATTAGAAGCACATCAGCAAGACTGGGAAATCTGCTGCTTTCTGACTGTGCTGCACTCCTAGAAGTCAGGAAATGCACAACGATAGGTGTATGGTGGCTATTTGGGGTCTGCTTTTATGGGTCACTCTGCGCAGAACCAGGTTTGGGTGGATAATTTTGGTTTGTGTAGATGTCTTTAGTGTTAGGTTTTGTTGTGCTCTGGATGTCATTTCACAAATTATGCTCTCGATGGATATTTTAACACCTTCTATCCATTTCCTAAATCTTTTGTGCAATTGGTCCTTTTCCTCTGGTTCACCACAACTTTAAGTAGCTCCAGCACACTCTTCCAATTTACGACATCTCCCTGACTCGCCAGCTGGACTCCACACATAGCCTTGGTGCTCCAGGAAGGAAGACTTGGCATCAAGTGAGTCTGGGGTTAATGAAAGCCTGGAGTGGGAAGTTATAAAAATCAGATGGTTATAATAATTGTAAGGGGCTATACGCTGAGTTTAATAGCTCCACAGGGAATGGTGATATATGAGGAGTGTAGGAGGAGAGAATGGGCATAGGAAGGTGCCATTATATATATATCCCTCTTTCCCCTCCCCTTTCATTCCCTCTTTGCAGGATATTTTATATCTTTTTGCCAGAACCCCAGTCTGACCCGACTGCACTGCATCATCAAACAATCCCTACAGAAAGCTTGCAGAGAGGGGAAGCTGTTTCCAAGATCCAGTCTTCTCCTCTGGCTGCAATGAAATATGTAAGTCTGGTAATCACACGTGATTATCTCTGCTGCATTTTCCATGGTGATTCTAAATCATCTACTTTATCTTTTATCTTGATCAGATACTTATCTGTTTCATTTTATGTTCAGGCAGATGTAAGACAAGATTTTTTTTTAAAGGAAAACAGCCACAGAGTTAACATCACCTTGTATTTTGGTGTGCCCAGAGTTCAGGGTCAGAGTCACACAGACCAGTGCTCCTGCTCAGGTGGAGGGAGGGAGTAGCTGGAGGCAGGTCTCCTGTAAAGGCTTGACTGTAATCACTAACTTACCATCACTGGCTGCCTGTGATGACCAGCGTGGAGGCAGTCGTGGTAAGCCAGGAGTTTACAGCTCCACATGGAGGCACTGGCAGTCGCTGTACATCCAGGGCTTGGTGCTCCCATCCTGGAGCTCACCATTCATGGAGGTGATGCCAGGTCTTTGATCTTAGTGAGTTGGACCACTGTGTTTTGTCCCATGACCCCAAATGTAAGGAGACCCTGATGTTACTTACCATGCATAAGAGGACACTGAACTAAAATTAGGAGCTGCCTCATGTTTAGGATCATGC
Organism: Fulmarus glacialis; assembly: GCF_000690835.1. Lineage (NCBI taxonomy): Eukaryota > Metazoa > Chordata > Aves > Procellariiformes > Procellariidae > Fulmarus > Fulmarus glacialis. Next base: position 30,152 of record NW_009199933.1, on the reverse strand, counting down.
TATATCTGGATGATTGTAATATTAACTGCTGAAGATGAGTGTTTAGGCAAAGTTAATAGTACTATATTGAGACATGGTGATTATATTTTGAGTTAAAAAAATAGATAAAATAATCTTGAAAATACAAAAAATCTTTTATAAGATAGTCTTTTCTCTGGGACTATCTTGCATGCATTCTCTGTCATTCTTGCTTCATAGAGTTAAAAGGTGCTTGTTTGTCTTGTTAGCTTTGCAAAGCCAGCATTGTGACAAAAAATGCTTTAGATTCCAGCTTATATATTTAAAGAATAATGAAATAAAATTGCACTGGCAACCTAAATTCTGCCTTTATTTACATCTCCTTTTAATTATGAAGGCCATGCTTTTTAAGTGGTTTAATAGAAAACATAGTGAGTACAAAATCTTTGAGGGAGATACAAGCACCTTGCATGATATGATTTGATTAGTTGTTTTCTAGGGCTGGTTTTGGCAGGGAATATGTGTGCGTGTGTATATGTGTGCATGTACACATTTACATGTGTGCAGCTCATAACTTTGTTCTGGAAGTCCTTGAGGCACAAGTGTGGAACACCACCATATTGGTTTTGCAGTCATGTTTTGGAGAGGAGCTGTACTTTGAAGAATATTCTAACTGCATCATTTATTCCGGTTTTTAAAAATGTACTTCAGGTTAGAATAGCCTGTTTTCTGCATGCTTCACAATGTCAGAAAATAATAAAAATAAACAAACAAAAACCAACACCATAGAGATTACATGAGTAACTTGAGGTTTCAGTTTAAGTAGTGAAGTTTTTAAATATAAGTTTAAATATCAATGTGTTTAATGATGTTTTTTTCAGAGGCAAAAGTAAGTGTCATAACTTCCTAAAAATTTGCCTCTGGTGGTAGAAGTGAAAATGTGCTTATGATTCTCAGCTGCAGCTTTATGTGTCACAAATACCTCCTAAATTAAGGAATTACAAACTCAAGTAAATCTGAGATGCAAAGTGAGAGATGCATTTAAATATTTTGCTTTCTTCCTGTGAAATAACTGTGTGAAGAAAACAGGTGTATTAGGGGATCATTTGAGTGCACTCTCCTTCTCAGTGTATGAGCTTGCATTAGTGTATGCAATGAAGTAAATTTGTTCTCAAGTCATTTTCACTTCTCATTTTAAACCCCAGACATGTCCACACCAAGGCTTCTTTTTACAGGTCGTTATATGAATGAAGATTTTTTTTTTTTTTTTTTTTTTTTTGAGGTCCTAGTGTGTGACTTTGGACAAATATATATGAGAGCATGTTTACTACTGCTAATTTTTAAGTGGCTCCTGTTAAATGACAGTATGGCTAGGATTTTCTTTACTCAGATGATGCTTTTTGGGCTCTCCATGGGCTTTCCTAACAGTATAATTCTTAAAGAGCTTTTGCCTTTGAGAGAAAAATCTTTCTCATCTTTGATATAAGAAAACTCATATCATCTGCTTCCAGTGGGAAGATGTGTTTTCTTTCTTCTAGTTAATTACTTCGGCCACAACAACCCCGGCTGAACATGAGCCGGCAGTGTGCCCAGGTGGCCAAGAAGGCCAACGGCATCCTGGCCTGTATCAGAACTAGTGTGGCCAGCAGGAGTAGGGAGGTGATCGTGTCCCTGTACTCGGCCCTGGTGAGGCTGCACCTCGAATCCTGTGTTCAGTTTTGGGCCCCTCACTACAAGAAGGACATTGAGGTGCTGGAGGTGTCCAGAGAAGGGCAACGAAGCTGGTGAAGGGTCTAGAGAACAAGTCTTATGAGGAGCGGCTGAGGGAACTGGGACTGTTTATCCTGGAGAAGAGGAGGCTGAGGGGAGACCTCATCACGCTCTACAACTACCTGAAAGGAGGTTGTAGCGAGGTGGGGGTTGGTCTCTTCTGCCAAGTAACAAGCGATAGGATGAGAGGAAATGGCCTCAAGTTGCGCCAAGGGAGGTTTAGACTGGACATTAGGAAAAACCTCTTTACTGAAAGAGTGGTCAGGCCTTGGAAGAGGCTGCCCAGGGAAGTGGTAGAGTCACCATCCCTGGAAGTATTTAAAAGACGTGTAGATGAGGCGCTTAGGGACATGGTTTAGTGGGCATGGTGATGTTGATGTTGATGGTTGGACTTGGTGATCTTAGAGGTCTTTTCCAACCTTAATGATTCTATGATTCTGTGATTCTACTTCAAGTCAAAAATTTAGTAATGGGAGTTGTAATTGTGATATGAATTAGCAGGCTGAGTTAAAGACCATAGTTGCACCAAGGCTGTACTGCACAGTCCTTCCTTTCTGGAGCACTATTAACAAATATTTATCATTCAGCAAACTGTACCAGAAGACTCATAACTGGAGTGGTCCTGGCTCCCACTGACTTATTTGAAATGATTGGAGTCTTTTAATGTACAGAAATGTTGAAAATAAAAACCTGTTCAAATATCAAAGTATCGATTTAGCTGCCAGGTTTCAAGTACTTCATTTGAAACTACTGGTCTGCATTTTTCAGTAGCTGTTTTTTCAGTGGCTTACTCGGTTTTTACCTCTGGTGGTTTCTAGGATGAAGTGTTTTGAGATCTGAGGGGAGAACTTTAGAGAAATAATTTCTCTTTTATGAAATACTCCAGAAATGAAGTTTTTCCATTTTTTTAATGGAATTGATCTCTTCCCGCCTCCCCCCCCCATCTCTTTTTTTAAAGTGAGCTATAAGCTAATGTAACTTCTTACTTTAAGGCATTGACACTCCTTTTATTCTGAGATAGCGAAGTGCTATTATCTCAATTTTAAGAATGAGGAATTCAGAGTAAGAAAAGCTAAGTTATTTGCCCAAGTCATGAAAACAACTGTGGCTGAATTATTCCTTGAACCTAGGTGTGTCTTATCCTAAGCTGAGGGCTCCCTTGAGGAGTTCATTTCTCCTCTCAGAGGTACAGCCTTTATAATAAAAGGGAATAAAAAATAAACTGATTTATTTAGCATATCCTCATTTGCTTTTTAAGACCAGGACGGACTGTTATTATAATATATTGCCAAGTATTATTACCTTTTACTCAGATGTATGTAGTCTAAAGACTCAAACTGGCACAAAGCACTTCAATTCACAGGTTACTAAACTAAGTGTCACAGATCACAGCAGTGACCAAGCAGCCGCAAAACACTTCAGGTCCTTGGAGAGGCAAGACATTAACTACATGAAAATTGCCCAGACAGTCCCAGCAGGTAAACCATGCCACATGCTGCAGGTCTATGCTGCTCTGATGGAAGAAAATTCCTTTCTTAATGTAATCTGATAACTAGCTTGACTCTGAGTATATGGGGGACATATACAAACTAGACACGAGTTTCCATCTAGCATGTTACTTGCCCCTAGCTATGGCCAATCTCTGATCATTCAGAGGAAGAAAAATAATTTTCCCTTATTCTTGGGAAACTACATCTGCCAGTTGCATGTTAAACCTTTTCAGGTTACTGGCTGGGCCCTGAAGTATGAGACTATATGTGATTTATAACTAATGTCTTAACAGGCATGAGACTACTGTGTCCTACCTGGGGTCAGGAGAGACTCACTGGCCATGTCTACAATAGCAAGAAAGGAGGTCCAATGGAGTGCATTTGTAGAACCTAACAACTAGTTCTGGGGACCTGGTTTACACGTTTCAGGGTTTTACTTTGGGCTAGCTATAATCCGGTCCTGTGAACCTGATGCATACTTCTTTCTGAAGAATGTTAGGTGTACACTTGGAGCATGTTTTCCAGTTCAGGTTAATTTGAAGGAAATGCAGCTCCAGGACTGCTCTGTCACGTAGAGCAAAGCTCAGTCTATGGGGGATGATTTGGATTCCTCATATAAAAGCACACTGATGATCCAAACTGTGACAAACACTCACAATTCATGTATTCTGAAGTGCTTGCATGACATCTCCAGGAACAAGAACCAAATACTTTATCCCAGAAGTGCCATGAAAGCATGTAACTTCTGAAGAGAGAGGTAGTCTCCCTAACTAGGGCTTCAAGCCAGTCCAAACCTCTTCCCATTCCCTTCTCGCCCTGCCTCCATCTTACAGGTAGCATGTTGCAGTTTTTAATTACTTGGTGGACACATCCTGTTTTAGTTCAAGCCTAGCTTCGGCTTTCAGTCATCATCAGCAAGATGGCCCCCTCCCTCCCTTCCCCTGGGTAGTTGGTATTTACCTTTGTTCAACTGCATTTTTTAGGTTGTAAATGTTTAGTTGAGACTTGAGGTGACTCTGTACCAGTAATGTTCCTTCTGATGACTTACCCCATCAACTTTTGTCATCTGGAGACTGTGCCAGCAAAGATTTTGTATATCCTTTGGAGCTTTTTTGGTAAGCATTGATTCTTTCTTAATACAATGTACATTTAGAGATTAGTTGGTGAGCTGGGTTTTAAAATCAAAATGTCATGTTGTACTAAGTCAGATGATTTGAAGAAGTCAAAGTATAACTCACCAACAGTTTTCTTCCATGCTCATAGAGAGTAACAGTTTATTTTGATCTAAACCCTTGCTTATTCTAGCTATCTATTACATATGTATGTACGTATATTTAGTCTCTACTTCTCAATGACGCAACACTTTCTTAAAGACTCCATTTTTTCCCCTGAAATTGATGTCAGGTGAATCGGCCTGTAGTTCCCTGTTTGGTACATAGGCTGTCCTCCAAGCTTTTGGGCTTCCCTCAATCTTCAAGCATTTATTAAAAAAAAAAAAAAACCTAGAGGGAGGCATTAAGTTAATGCATTTAGCAATCGACTGGCAGTGATAGTTGCTCAATTTTTTTTTTCCTCTTTCGCAAATGGTCTTGCATAGCTTCCTTTTGTATGGATGGAAAACTTTTGATTACAGCTGTGTTATCACATTGGGTGGATACATCCTGCTTTATTCCAAACATGACATGTTAGGCTCTTTTGCTTTCTCTGTCTGTTATTTTAAGGGTTAGAAATATGGTTTGTTATTCTGGTCTCTATTCACTGCTGAGTTTTGGGATTTGAGGGTTTAAAGGGCTGGGGTTGGTTTTTTTGGTTGGGTTTTTTTGATCCCTTTAGGTTATTTGTCGATTATTGCAATTTTTTAACTTACATTGTTTGCTATTTATGTCTTGTTTTTCCATCCTTTGAACCTGTGCTTTAATACCACTTCCACATTTTTTTTTTTTTTTTTTTTTTTTTTAGTCAGAATGGTCTTTTTTGCCCTACTTTTTTTTTGTTTTTTGTTTTGGTATTTGTGGTACTATGGCTTGTTATTCATCCAGTAGAATATCCATAAACAATTGCCAATTTTAACTCTTCCCGAAGTTTAATTTTTGTTTCCAGTCAATTATGCCAAGAAGTAATTTAAGCTTGGCAAATTTGGCCATTGCAAAGTTTCAAATAATCACATTTCTGGCTTATGCTATGTACTTCTTGTACAGTGGAAATGTAGCCAGTCTAAAACTCAGAGGTACATTGTCAACTGCTAATTTTTGATCAGCATTTATCTGTTTTTTTTGTCTTAAAAATTAATCTAACTTTGAATTGCCCCATAATAAGCACACTAAGGTAGTGCTTTTTAATAAGGTGAGGTCTTTTTGTATTTCTAAAGAAACTCTAGATAACGTTCTTTAAATGCTCATGTCAGACATATCTCTCATCAGATTTCTCCAATGCCAAAGTTCCCTGGGATGCCATTTTTCTTTTCTGACAGCTGATGGCTAAAGAAGAATTTATCCTGGTGTCTTGGGAGGGCTGGAAGCCCACCAGTACTAACATTTTAGTCTTGTGAGTGAGCTTTATAGGCCATGGAGTTACTGTACTTCTGTGTGTGTGACACTAAAGGGTAATTGTTTGTCTGATGCAGAATACTGTCCCCATCACCACTTATCAGAGTCTCACCTCCTGGAACGACGGGGTGCGGGTGGGATTTTCAGCATTTGAACATACAGCCTTTTCTCCTCAGTCTTAGTAGTACAAAGTGGGTATTCGTATCCAAATTCTCACTTTAGGAGTGCGATAATGAAACCTCTGTTCTAGTGTCAGAGTAGGGCAGAGTGGCTTGTCCTTGTGGGGAGGTCCTTTGCTCGCAGGAGGCAGGAAGTTGCCGCCTGTCTTTCTGGAACATCTCTGCTTTTTTCAAAAGAAAGGTATCTCTGGGGGGAAGTTTCGGGAGCTTTTGGCCAATGCTGGATGTTGTCTTGTGCTTTCCTGAATTTCGTCTCATTAGAGCTGAGCTGCATTGTTACCTATAGATCTTTTTCTCTGGTGAGCTTTTTTCTCTTTTTGGCTCACTTTGTGTGGGAAAGGGTACTTCCAGCTGTGAAGATATCCCCTAAGTTCTGTTATTTGCAATTACAGCACATTTCCAAAATGCTTTGTTTCCGTTTCATTCATTGATACTTGTTGCTTCCTCCATGGGATCTCCTGTGAAAAGGACATCCAGAAAACTTTCCATATCCCTGTGTGCTTTGTTACCTGTTCCTCATCCATCAGAAGTGCGTTGCACATCATGTAGCTCAAGCTGCCTCTTTCTTCAAGCAAGAAGTAAAATCTGATACTGCAGATGCAGGTCATAGGACCACAGGATAAGTCAGTCTGGAAGAGACCTCCCAAGCAGGAGATTGGACCTCCCTTACCAATCTCCTGCTCCAAGTAGGGTCAGGTGTGAGGCCGGACCAGTTTAGCTGGGGCTTTATCCAGTTGGGGCTTGAAATGGCTGTGCCTTCCTTTACCTGTTCAGGAGTCTTGTGATGCCACTTGGAAGCCTGGTCTTACTGAAACTGGGTAGCTGTTGGAGTAACCACAGCACCCATCTAGCTTTGAATTTCCTGTCGAAAATAGAGCAGTATCTACTCACTGCCTAGTGCTTCAATACAGAGTTGAAATGGGTTCAGCCTAAGTATCCCACCTGGGAGCTTGTAAATGCTATTGGTTTTCTAGCACAAACATAATCATTGACTACTCTGTCAGCTGCTGTAGCTGAGGAAATGCAGTGCTGTGTCTACACAGTACTCAAATGGGTTCCCCTACAGACTTGTAGACTGTAGTCTCCAGGAGAGAGTCTCCTACCTGGAGAGTACCAGCCTAGTCCTCTGAAATACTGTGGGGAGCAATTTTACTTCTGTGTGGCCCAAGCTTCATTCTCAACCTAATGCCTAACCTGAAACCCAGCTTGCTTCCATCAGGCTTTGACATCTGCTTATACAGACCCCCACTGAAGCTTTGCTCTGAACTGCCTTTTGCTCAGTGTAAGGACCTGCACAACATTTCTTCTGCAAAACTTATGATACTGTGAATATAACCTTACGTGCATTTTAAAGTTTCCTACTCAGTGTCTTATGTCTGAGGCCATTAAATCTTCCAGACTATTCCCAACAATCTAAACCTTATATTTCTTCATTCTCAGAGGGTACCACTTTCTGTGCCTTTGAATTTAATAATATTCTTTTTTTTAAAAAAAAAAAGGCAAAAAGCTCCATTTTCATGCTGTTCAACATTTCAGAAGTTTGGTATTTATGAAACACTAACCAGTGTGTTCACTGCTATATAAACTGGAGAAATAAGGCATGTTCTTCACTGTTACAGATTTACAATCACAGTCAAATATTTATTTGTTTGGCATTTCCTTCACATGCCGGTTCCTGTTGTACAATAAAAATGTGATAGTAAACAATAGTTAAGCATGTAGTCATTAGTTTAGTGGTGCCTAATATAACAATGAAAATAACCATATAATCTTTGCCTTTGTTTATTTCTGTTGGAATTACTGTATGGATATCTATCACTTGTAAAATACGTTGAATTTCCAGGAAGCGAAAAGAAAGGCTTGAGCTCCTTCTCTAACTACTTTTTTTCTGTTCCTCAATTTTTTCTACCTTTTTAGGAATTGTTCAGTAAAAGTATGAAATGGCAAAGTGAAATATCATGCATCATATGTAAAATCTTCTTGTATGTCATTGTACTTTGTGTCTTAAGCAGAGTGTTCTGGATTTTCACCTCTTTAGCTTTAGTGCTTCCAATAATGTTTTGTCTTCAGCAGTTTGGGTGGATCTGGGTTTGGAACTGTGTTTTTGTTGGAACGCCTCTACGTTGGATCCCTGCAGTTTTCAGTGCTTGGAAAAGTTATAACTTACAATAGAAGACAAAGTAAACATGCCATCAAAGGGGAAAAAATTAAATCTCTGTTTATTCACCTGCATGCTAGAGATGAATCTTATTCACAGCAGCTAGCTGAAATATTCTAAATATTAAAAAATGAATCTGTTTAAATGCCTGGGACTTTGTTCCAATAGAATTTGTGTCCCAGATGTTGATTTACAGCAGCAATACGCGGGATGAAGTTTGCTTTTCAATGTGCCATCAGATAGTGGCACACAGAATAAATACATGGGAAAAATGCATTCCTGTGCATTTCTGTGCAATTTTGTAATTAAGAAATAGGCTGTTACAGCCTGTGCATTTCTGGATGACTGTAGCATGGGAACCTGAAATGGAAAGGTCTGAGACTGGTGTCTTTTTTGACTTTTAACCACGTGAGAGGTGGAAATACACTGCCTTGTGGACTCCCACTGACCAGACCTCCCCACCAGCATGGTGTTATGAGGAAAGTAAAGGAGTGTTTGTATTTTAGTTTTGTTTCTCTTCACAGCTTCCCCATTAACACCACATATAAAGAGTTGGTCCAAAGTATAGTAAGTCTCTGGAAGGGGTATGACTATTTCTTCTGTATTAGAAGTGGAACTGCCAGCCTCCGAGCATCTGCTCGTGCGTCCCAATGTGATTTATTTTCAATGGAAGGCAAATAAACTTGCACTTGAAATAAGCTGGGGAACGTGGGGGTTGTCACGTACTGTCTTCTCTGCCTCCCTCTTCCTACATACAAGGCCTAGAAGGAGCTCCTGGGCCACATACGTAGGTGAGAGATAGGAGATATAAGTGAAAAAGAGATAAAGCCTTAGCTAAGGACTGTGATTTTGAAAAGCCTGTTTGGGAGGACACAACAACTGGTTTTGAAAATTCCCGATTCCTGCTATAGATGGTTTAAGGTCGGCTCTGTGCAGGCGCAGAGCTCCCCGTGCCGAGCAGCTAGGCTGCTCAGTATTCATGCTCCTTTGCACTTCTTTGTCTGCAGGAGAGCTGCAACTGGTGAGTGATAGCTTGGTGGCCTGGTGGGAAAGGAGCTGTAGACATCCCTTCGTTGAAACCAGCCCGCTGTGCCACTAAGGCAAAGGAGCCCCACCACTGCACGAAGGGCATGCTGGAGAGAGCCGGACATTGGGGTAGATCCTAGGGGTAGAGCAGACTCAGGGTCTGGTCTCTGCCCCGTCAACTGATTTATGCAGTTTTCATCAGATGTAATTAATCTGTGCTGTGGCGAAAGGTAATGTCTTGTGGTGCTTTGCCCACATGTCTGAATTGCTGGGGTTTGAGCAACAACCCAGAATCTCAGATGTGATTATTTTCTTCTTTTTAGGTAGTGGCTTTGGGGGATTTCTACTTTTTCCTCTATAGACCTGTAGAAAGCTGAAAGTGTAATAAACGTAAATTCTAAATAAGAGAAATTGGAAGACAAGTTATCCTTCAAAAGTTTTGCATATTAAAAATCCTCTTGGATTTTATGTTTGGAGTTTTTTGAGGTTACTATACATGAAGCTACTGGCATTTAATCAAATTATCTGGGGCTTATAAGTATCCTAAATCATAAAACTACCTGATCGAAGTTAATTTCAAGCTTGTATCATGGATACTTTTACAGAAATGCCTAAAGATAAAGATAAAGAATTTTAAGATTTAGAGTAGACAAAACTGCCTGCAGCTGAGCAAACAGTACAGCAATGGGCATGTATTGGCTATGTTTTGGTACTGCTGGACTACAGAGTTCCTAAAAAAGCATCACTCTAGCAATTCGTAAGCAGATGAAACAGAGGTCATCTTGGAGGGACTCTTCTCAGTGTGATGATAACCGAAGCAGCCACTTTACAAATCAACAACTTGAGTGGATTAAAGGAAATGGCTGGTCCATTAGTTGGTGTACTGCAATTTCTTACTATAGCTGAAGTAGATTGGCCTATAAATTAAAACTCAGAAATGAGATTGGCAACATGCACATGAATGTGAATCATGTAAGACTTTTGAACACCAAATGTAAGTATTGGCAGGGGGGCTAGGTTTCAAGATAGATGACCTATGAGTGGTATTTGTGAACCAGTGGGTTGGTAAGGCTTGGTTGTTGTTTTTTTTCCTGAACAGGCTATGTATCTGGCCTGTATGCATGAACATACGGGAAGAGGGCTTTTTTAGTTTATTTTATTTTACTTTTTTTTGTCTCTGCATGCACTTTGTGTCTGTGATGCTTGTACCTTTTATCCCCAGTGTTTCAAGTGTGAGTGTTGAATTACTCTGTCAGTGACAGCAGGAAGACCTAGGATAAAACTGGTGAATCTGTGAACAGCAAACAGCAATAAAAGCTAATATTTCCTAGGACATTTGAACAGGGAGTGGGACACTTCCCTCTCGGTGTCTATTTCTGTACTTGATTTTTAGGATGGCAGGTGATGGAGTGGTGTTTGTGACCTGCAACAGATGTTCCGTATTTTTTTTTCCAACTGGTAGCCAGAAAGGACTTCCTGTGCATAAAATGTAAATTGTTGACAGCGCTGGATTTCTGGACTGGAAGGACAAGTACTGTCACTGGGGAACACTGGGGAAATGGAAGAGGTCTGAGCAACCAGACTGAGGAAGCATTGCTGCTCCATTTTCAGGGAGAGAGAAACTGTGCCCCAAGGAACTGAACAGAGAGAAATTGTGGAGGAGGATTCACATCAGAAGTAGAAGGAGGAAGCAGGATTCAGTAGAATTGGAGGCAGGTGAGGACTGGTAGGCTGTGAACAGCAGACAGAAAAGGACAAAGGGAGTTAAATGTTTCCAGTTGATAGCAGGTATCCAGAAATTAAAATACGAGAGATGCCTTTAAAAGCTCCAGATGATTGAATGAAGAAAGATAGCTGAGTTACATCTATGACTGGCAGTTCAACCCAGCTGGAAAGAAAGTCAGTAACGTTCTCAAAATATCTAAGCAACCAAGGCATCCTGAAACCAACATACATGTAATTTTATTGATAAAGTAGGCTTCTGAATTTAGTAGTCAATATGCAATGCTGATAATGCCTATAGTCACTAAATATTGCAGAATATCTCAACGTGTAGGTGACTTCTTGAGACTTGCCAGGGTGCTGAAGGAGAATAATATCTAACTGATCTTCACAGTGATTCTCCCTACCATGGCGGCAGGGAAAACAGCACAGAATATTCTGAAAGTATTCAGCTGGATAGCCACATAGCAAAAGTAAATTGTTTTGATTTGGGAGTGGAATAAAAGTCCACTGTCTTTTGAATATAGATGGAATGAAGACAAGTCTTCTGAGGCCTAGACTAGAATAATCAGAAGAACATTATATCAGTAACGAGAGAATGAAATGAGCTGACAAATGAGAGTAGTTTAAGCATAAAATTATGGTATTGAAAATATAATTAAGACCTCCAGAGGAACTGAAGAAAAGGTTTCATAATAAGCAGGCAAAATTGTTCACTTATGAGCACAAATTTGCTGAGATTTATACCAAACTCATTGAAGTGAAATGCCACCCTACAGTTAGTCTGTCTTCAGAGGAAGTGTGGGGAACATGTGGGTTTTCTGAGTTGTGGACAACTTCAGAGAAAATGACCCTGAGTGGTTAAGGACCAATGTCCTGAGAAAGATAGCAGGGGGTGATCTGCTGTGTAACTCCAGAAAATGGCTGCTTCCTACCCAGAGCAGCGTGGTACTTGGGAAGCTGTGTCTTTGTGGTCAAAAAAATTTATATAACACATGAATGTTTCGGGAGAGTAATATCTAGGAATAGTAGAGAAGTTATATCACTTCTGTATTTGGCACTGGTACAATCGCTTTTCCATTGCTGAGCTCTTTTTTTGGTGTCTGTAAGCCTGTTGATAAAATGGTAAAGGATTGATCAAAGGACTGGATACTTTGCCTTGCGGTGAGACATTCTGGAATCTTTCTCTGTTTATCTTACCCATGAGAAGGCTAAGACTTGACCTGATCAGAGTGTCTGCATTGGGGAAAAAACATTGAAAAACTGTTAACAATCTGGCAGGCAAAGATATAAAAAAGTTCAGTGGTTGCTATTTGAAGTTCAAAATTCAACTGCAGATTTTCAACAGTGAGAATGATTAGGCCCTATGATATCTTAACAAAGGTTGTGGTGGTTTCCTTACCGCTGACAATTTAAAAATCAAGATTGAATGGTTTCTTAAATGATATGTTTTAGTGAAGCACAAGTTCTGTGGCTTCTTTGTACAGGGCATTGGGCTAATTGGTCACAAAAATCCCCTTTGACCTTGAATCTCTTAATTCCCTTAATTTAAGACAATCACGAGAGTCAAGCTAGTCAATTTTTTTCCGTTATTGAAGTTTTCTGTCCAAAACTTACACAGTTCTAATGAAAAATAGGTATTTTTCTTGGCCAGCTTCTGTTCATAGCCCATCAGATGGTTTTTAACTATAATGACCTTGCAGTCTTACAGTGTTAGTACACTGGTACACTATACGATATTGGTGTACCTGTAAGGCTGTATTCTTTGTTCCATTCTTTCGTATACTGAAGACATATGCCAAGCCTGAGTGTATTTTAGTTGGTTTTATTGAGATATGTATGAGATATCTTTATAGCATTAATTGAATTCAGGATTATGAAATCTACTCTTTTTGCAATAAGTGCAGCTTGTAGTGGTCTTTTAGTTGCTTCCCTCCCCTGAGTCCCATCTGCACACCTCATGTTTGCAGTGATAAGTGTCTGATCTGAACTCGAATCCAATTACCAGCATTTATGTGGCTGCAATCCCAGTTAGGGCAAGAGTGCCATTAAGCTGGCCATTGTACCAGTAAGCCCAGTTTCTGACTTCAGAGAGTTCAAAAGACCAAAGACTGCCAAATAGTGACACAATGACCAGGCAGTGAGTGGTATTAGGAACATAATGAGCATCTTAGCCTGGCCTTCTAAAGAAATGACATTTAGGTAATGACTTTTTCTACAGCTTTTTTCTCTGCCAGGCCCTCCTCTTTCTCCAGTTGGTTTTGGATTCATTTGTTCATTTCAGCCTGGTTTTCACAGACATGTAAAAATACCAGGATCTTGTAGTGAGCTGAAGCTCAGGTTCAAAAGAGGTTTGTGACACCTAACAAGGTATACAAGGTATACAAGAAGGTATACAAGAAAGACACAAATTAATAGCAGTTGTTGTGGTATGGGCTGCAAGACAGTAAGATCATAGGAAATCAAATGCTCTTAGTTCTCTTGCTTACAAAACAACTTGTATTCTTGTGGGGAGCAGGCTAGACTCATTTTGTACTGTTGTTTCTCTTGTGATTTCAAATAGTCATAACAATTCACTTAAAACCACTTCAGCAATATGGCTTAAATACATTTGATCCAGACAAGAGTTAAAGTAATTAACTGACATTTGATTTTACTTGATATGGATCCAAACCATGAAACTTTGAACACCCTTAGAGTTCAGAAGTGTTTCATTCAGTGTTTGGGTACTAGTCTGTGTTCTCAAGTAACCTTTTCAAACTTGGCAAATTTAATCCCAGATTTAAAATAAAAAAGCAACATAGGGAATCAAGTCTGTATTTTTTTCTTTAAATATAGAGATGCTCTAGAGTATAGTTGTAGAAGTGGCAAGCAGAAGGAATAGAAAATGTGTTTTCTGAATAAAGGTGTGTGTTTGTGTTTGTACCCGGGTGTGAACACCATGCATACTTACGTGTCTGTACAAAACATTGCTCCTGCTGCAAGGACCTTACAATCTGAGCAGACAGCCAGGGCAATCATGCGCTTTGAGACCCAGAGGATGGTGCTAACTTAGAGCATGTGTGCATTTTCGATTTTATGATGTGACGACAGCAGTGCTCTGACACTGGTTAACATTTGTGGGCCTTGTGGAAGGAGCGAGTTTCCGTGAGGGATTTGGCTGGAGGAAACCTGCCTGCCTGGCACACAGAGTTGAGGAGGGTGTTCCAGGCAGGGTCAAAATAGAGATGTGAGAACTGAGAGTAGCGTGATGTTTTACATTGCGTATCACGCAGCTGGTAACTTGGAATGTGATTGACTATGTTTTGTAAGCTTGCTATTTTTTTCTTGCAGTCTAATACAGAAGGAAAAAGAAGAGGTTGTGAAGAAATTCAAAAGGAAGTGTTTAGATGTTTCTGCTGAACACAGAGGCGTTCACTTCCTCCTTCAAAGAGCAATTGTATGAGAATTGAAAAAGCTGTATGTGATAAGAATACGTAGTATTTGCTGTGTTAAGAAACCAAGATGGAAAGGGAAGACTTTGGGGCAGGGGGGATTTTGTAGGATTTAATTATAGCCTGTGTATATAAGGGCAAAGAGAGAAAGTTAAGTTGATATCTTCAAGATGGCATGCCTATGTGACACCAAAAACAGTGCTATGGTATTTGATTTGTTAAAGTATATGTTCAGTGTCCAAGTAATTTAGTAGTAGAGCATATCATGATTTTCCCTGCTTTGGGACATGTTGAACTGACAGAAAGGTTGCAGAAGTCAGTATGCTTCCCATGAAGCTCGGAAAAGAATATAAGCAACAACAAAGTGGAAGAACACTGATTCTGTGAGATACACTTCACAATAATTTACTCTGTGCGAAATACCTGGAAATTATTCAGTTTGGTGCCTAAGCAACACAGTGGGAAGTTTTCAGATTCTTTCATAAAGTTTACTCTCTGTATTACAGCATACAAATCATATTCTCTCCCCTTACCATTGTATAGTTCTTCAGTGATTTTTTTTTTTCTTTTTTTTTTTTGCCTAGTGTGGTAAAGAAAGAAAAGAAAAATATCTGACGCATTTTTAGGTTTTTATTGTAACTTAGTAATTAGGAGAGCAACAGGGAAAGTCATCACTCTGTGACCATTAACTATGTGACCATCTTGAACTCTGTTATCCAAATTCAATGTGTGAGTTTAATAATCATTCATTTAAGTAACAATACATGTGTCACATCTGTAATACCTCACATCTGAGGATTTCAGAGCAGTTTACAAGTTTTGATGAACTGAATCTCACAGCGTTCCTATAAGAGGGAAAAAAAATACAGGCATAGAAATTACAAATCATTTGTTAAGGCTGTTCAAGAGATAAAGAAGAAGGAGAGTCTAGATGTCATCATTTGGGGAATGTACACACAAGTAAAAATTTTGGGATAAATGTATACAATTTACAAAATTACTGTATTATTGAACTCTTTCCTATATCTTGTATTGACCTTATGCTGTGAAAGATGTGCTGTCCATCTCCTGAACAAAGGATAACACAGAATAATGGAGGATCATTTTATGCTGTTAGCTCCTTTTCATGTAAGAGTATGTTAGGACAAAACTATGGCTGAAGCCCAGGGAAGTCAGCATAGTTAAATTTGTCTGCAGAACAAAGGGTTATCAACAAAGACATCGTAACAGAAATAGAAAAAAGAGATACTTGAGGAGAGTAACACATGGGTAGTCATAGATAAAGGAAAGTTGGGCAGTAGAGTCCAACTGAGACACATTTTGTAGCCAAGAACTCTGGATTTTAATGGGGGTCAATGAGGGAAGGTGGAATGAGACCTACATGGACACAAATGTATCCGCTCAAGAGCGTAATCCCTGCTCTCCAAACCAGACTATAGAGAATAGTAGCCTTTAGCTATACCCATGCTATTCAGCAATTGGTCTGGTGCTAAGTCATAATCATATATATCCTTCTCTCTGTTCAAAGTTTCTGAAATAATGCAAGGATGGTACAGCATGCTTGGATCATGGATTTTTATGACAACTGTTACATGTTGGGTGGTGTGAGTGTAAGGGGTACCCCTAAAGAAAGGGGTACCCAGGTGTAAGGGGTGAGTTCTACTCCAGAGTGCTACAAAAGGGTACGAGGACTATGTGGCAGAGTGGTGCAGTCTTGTTCATGTTGCCTACTAGGAGGATTCCTTGGAGCAGATTCTCTCCAAGGGCATATATGGGTTATGTTTTGGAAGGAGTTAGTTCACTCCAGAAAAGAGCATAGGGCTGGAGTGACAGCTGCACAGGGTGGACAGTCAAGGCTGAAGCCTGGAGTGGACTGGGGAGCTGGGTTACTTGATGTCAATATTGTGTAGCTGCTTAAGAGGGATATAGAGAAAAAAAAAAGTCCTTGATTTGGGGAAGAAACAACATGCTGTATATGAGATCCTGACTTCAGCTGGTTCAAACTCCAAAAAACACTTTTAGTGGTGAATAAATTCAGGCATCTTGCATCTTTACTTTTGCTTTGTTCCTTTTAATTCTTTTGTTAAAGTACAGGCTTCTCTGAGGAACCTTGAACAAGGTGGAGGTACAGATTTACTGAGAGTGAGATGCAAGAAGACTAAAAGGGGATTCAGAAGTCTTCAGGATTGCCCACCATGTGTTAAGCAACAATTGCTTTGGAGTACATGGTCACGTATTATTTGATGTGGTTACAGATAGGCAATCCCTGCCGACAGTGAGATGAGGGATGCATCCAGGCCTAGCTCATCATCTGTTTGTTTCTCTTCTTGTATGTCTTTGAAGATGTGGATTGTGAATGAGAATAGTTGCAAGATGAACTGTAGGAAAAGTTATATCTGAGGTCTTGTGGGCAACAGGAGATGGGAACTAGTTTAGGAGTATAAAGTCTGGTAGGGTGTGTCATTACAAAGGGGTTAACAGAGAGCCAAAGAACTGTACATATACCACAGAGGGTAAGGATGCTATTCCCATCAAGAGGATCTCACTAGGTGAGCCTGGTGCCACAGGACTCCAACACTCAGAAAGTGTCCCACTGGCTGAGCTGTTTCACACCGGATTGCTTGGCTTCTCGTCCTGCCTGCCACCCACTAGGATTATTTTGTAGAAGATTGGAGTTGAATGCTGTCATGTTGAACTTGCAGAGGCATGTGTGGGGGACAGGAGCAGAGAGGGAGTGGGAATGTGGTGCGCAGATGTGTGAAGGTGAGAGTAAAGCTTATCAGCTACTGGTTCCAGAGAGTGGTGGGTTTTCCTTTTTTCTTTTCCCAGCTCTGCTGGTGAAGTCATCCATTGAACAACCTCAATTATCCATCCATACAAGATAAAAGTAACAGAATACTATGTTAGGGTGTGAATGCTTTGAAATATTTAAAAAATAACAATTAAACATAGTCCTTGCCCTTTTGGCCAGCTGCCCTCAGAGTGGCCTCTATTAAAAAGCTCTTGAGACCCCAAAGACACTTTCCTTGTGTTGCATAATATTCTTCTTTTGTTCAAACCAGGTTTGAACTGGCAAATTTCTGTGAAGTCTTGTAGCCAATTTAATATTTAAAACAGACTTGTTAAATTATGCTGGTTTCAGGAATGTCTTGAACCATCCTCCCTCTGCTAACCTGCTGTGCTGACTCAGCGCCTGAGAAGGAGTTGACAGCCCATGGGGATGGGGGAGTGTTCTGCAACTCTGCAGAAAGGCAGGACAGTAAAAGCTCATAAGGGCAAAGAGTGATGCAGCTAAGGTTTGTGTTGCAGTATCAGTCAAGTAATATAAAAAAAAAAAAAAAAAGAAAAAAGAGAATAGAATTAGTTGAAGGCATAGCAGCTGGTGACCTAAAATGGTAATCTGCACTAAACGCCTTCCTTCAGTAATGACTGTGCGTATGGTTTTCAGCCCATTTTGGGTAGAAGCTTGTAGAAAAAGGCTCTTAGAAGTTAAAACTGCTACTCTTTTTTGGAAATAATAATCTTGACATTCTCATTAGAAAGCCCAAGAAGAGACTGCAAGACAGCTGTTCTAGTACGCCGAGAGCTATGGGACAGAATGCCTTGCTAGTGCTGTACCTGTACTGTAGAGAGTTCATTACTCTTAATACTGCTCTATTCACAAGCCAGAAGTTGCTGGATTTCCATGTACATACCATTCCAGGTGCATATATCAGGATGGTGATTTTGTTATATTTTGCTGCTGTTGTGTGCTTATGTGCTCAGCTTCAAACTGGGACTCGGCACCTGGCTTTTACTTGTGTTGTACAGGTGAACTTTATATAGGCTGGTCTCTGCTTGCCTTTACCTTTATTTAAAAAGTGTGTAAATTCGTGAAATTGCCCTACACACAATTAAAAATATAGAGATTGCATTTCTTTGTATTCATTTGCCAGTGCAGATGTGTGAGAATTTCTGCATTTTCAGAACCTTCCTTTCAAAACTACTTGTAATCATGCGGTAAATGAGTAACATTTTAGAGGGAAGAGGACCTCCAGCCAAAATAATTTCCAAATTATCTTAAAGTGTAATTTATCTTCTTATTTTGCAGCTAGCTATGGACCAAATCCAATTTGCAAGGGCTGTTTATCTTGTTCAAAGGATAATGGGTGCATCAGATGCCAACACAAGTTATTCTTCTTCCTACGAAGAGAAGGAATGAGACAATATGGTGAATGCTTGCATTCATGCCCATCGGGGTACTACGGACTCCGAACGCCAGATATGAACAGATGTTCAAGTGAGTTTTTTTTTTGAACGCTTACATTCACTTTTATAGGAAGGCCATAATTCACGCTCAGTTTTTAAGATATGTTGTGGAACATGATGATATTTTCACAGATGTCTCAAGATCATCATAAAACTTCTTTGCTAAAGAACATCCTAGCACATTCCAAGATATGTAACATTCAGCAGATTAAATAGTTGATGCATTAACCTAGTTTTTATTGTTGTTGTATTTTTATTGTTATTATTGCCTTAGTTAGGAGGGAAATTTAGGAAGGAATGGTGATTTAAGCAGATATTCCTAGTTTTAACAAACAAATTCCCATTATATGAAAATAAAAAGGATTAAACATTAATTTAACAGTGCCTCATATAGGTACTAGTCAGTATATGAACCAATATATGGGTGGGCTTCTTGTCATGCTTTTTGTTCCCACACAAATTTCAGGTGACCAGACACCTCACACCAGACATGCTTTAATATGTAAGTGTTGCTATTTTAATAAAACAGATGTACTATTAAAAACAAACAAACAACCTTTCGCTTTTAGTACTGCATTTTATTTGGAAATTTACAACCTGCTAATGTGCAACAAGATTCCCTGTTTGCATGTTTGTGCCTAGAAGCACAACTGTTAAAACCAATGAGTGCTCTGGTATCTCTACACATTATTTCACCACTGTCTGGCAGTTGTGCCGATATTGATTTTTCCATATGCTCATATGTGGACTATTACCCATATGGATTATTAATCATTGCTATTACCTCTAATTTGTATTTATGGGTTTTTGTGTGTGTGTGTGATAGCCTAACCAGAATTAGGTCACCGAACTTAAGAACCTGAAGTGAGAAATAGCTTTTCTTTGCTTCCTGGAATAATCAAGTGTCTGTTAAATGCACGGCACACTCCCCCTCAGTACTGCGGCATGTCGCTGGGACGCACCGCGTTGTGAGAAAGCGGGTGCTGGCTTTCACATCACACATAATCTTGAGACCCGCGTGAGGTCACTCCGTGGCAGTCCGGGCTGGAGGGGGAGCACTCACGGCCGTGCTTGGACCTGTCTGTTGCACGTGCAGCCCGCCTCTCGCTCCCCGTTCCCTGTGCAGGCTCCGAAGATATGGTGTTCTTCACGTTGTGTTCCCAACTGCTATGTAATATTGCTGAGTGCTGTCTAATCTGTACCAGGTGGCTAGGTTTTGATGAAAAATTAAATGAGACCAGTATATGGTTTACGTATCCCTTCTGTAAAGTAATTTAGGATCTTGGCCTTAATTTTTATAACACGTTTGTGAATTCAGCAACTCGTCCACTTTAAACCTTTCAAAACTGGGCTGTAAAAACTTGCCCATGTAAAAATGTTTTTGAATATAGTTACAGTTTTGGGAAATAGATGAATTTTTCTGTATTAGCTTGTACTGTGCTTGTGAGATAGGAAAAGTAGTCTGTACTGGCAGTCTTTCTTTACTTTCTTAAAAAGAAAAAAAGTTATTTGCAGAAGGTGGATGGTGAATTCAATATAACTTTTTTTCATTTTTACCACTTACAGAAAGTGGCCTTTTTCCCTGAATTACAGGATTGGTTTTGAAAAGCATAAATGCGAGTTGTGTCCAACCCCTATTGGCACATGTTGAGTGCTGGATATTTAACTCACCCTCATGCCTTTGACAGTCTCCCCCTGTGAGAATAATGATGCAGTTGCATTTACTGACCAGTCCTGGTTCCCCTCCAATGGTTTTTGTATTGTATATTTTTATTTTAATGTAACTGCCAACTGGTGTATTTATAAATCACATCTTCATTTTTGTTCTTGGTTTGGTGATCTTGCATGGCACATACATTGCATTGTGGACACACAGACATTTTGTGTATTGAAGTTGAGTTAAAATAAACATTCTTAAAAATAGAATAGATTTCTTCGTACTTGATGTTAGATATTTTGAGGTACGCTTAGTTACAGACTCCATTGCTCAGATAGTACTATCTCAGCTAAAAATAATAAAAATTCTGGCTATGTTAAAATCCTTCTGGGAGTTACAGGGCTTGAATTACATAAGTTGAAATGATTTCTGCCCTATTAATATCTTTATAGGCACAAAAGCTGTTTAATATTTTGTTACTGAAACTCTTGCCCATTTTTGTTAGAGAAGCTGTAGAACATATTTTTATGGAAAATGTTGACATGATTTTAAAAGCCAAACATAGTTAGTGCCAAATGTAACACAATAAATACCACAGCCAAGTGCAGCAGCTCTAAAATGATGGAAATTTTGAATTTCAAGACTAATTTTCTTTTCTACATGTAAGCAGTATGTGTGTCTTGAATTTGCTAAGTGGTTCTAGACTGTTTTTCTAGTAACGGTGAATCATGTAATTTTGAGACTGCTTGTCTCTTGAAATCGATGTAGACTTTCCTGCTGGAGATGATTTTCCTCCTGAACACTGCAGTATGAGAGTGCAGTACATTTGGACACAAAATTGGAAAGTGTTGAGTCTCTTCTGTAGAAGAATGCCCAAGAGAAGAGCTACACTTTGTTAATTTTCCAAGACATTTTAATAATTAATGACTTTGAACTGAACTGCTCCAACAAGAAATAATCTCCTGAGAAAAAAAACAAAACTGAATTAAAGAGTAAGATGAAATCTGTCACCTGGGTGGTTGGTTTAACATTGGTCTGATTAATGGATCAAGCCTGTCTTGAACCTTTCAACTTAGTCTGTATCCATAGTAACCTCTACAATTTTAGGGGGATGAAGCACTCAGAGTTTAGAAATTACAGCTCCCTTCAGCTTTGGTTGGCTACTCCATTTGTTTAGGTTCACCTTCTTTCTCACAGGAGGGCCAGACATTGCTAAAATTGTAATTTCCCCTTCCATGCACCTTAAGTAAAAACAAGATAAAGAGAAGCTTTTAAACAAATTGAGCATTTATTAAACACGTGTAGTTAATTCATTGTATTAAGAAAGGTAATGATTTTTTTTGAACTTTGTTACAAAATAGCGAGACATCATTAATATATCACGGCTTGACTATTTCTTACGTAGTTTAGAAGAACATATGACCTTCTGAGACTATTGTAGCCACTGCAATTGTAACTGTCTGTCAGAGGGTTCAATTATCACAGGGGCAGCACTATTTGCTTGAAATAAAATAATTTTTCTGACTTTTTAGAAACAGTTTTCATTACTTTTGTGTACGTTTCCTTCAAATATGGCTTTATATTTTAAAAACAAGCTTAATGTAGCATTTGGGATTTTGAAAATGAAGTTGGATGGCCAGAAATTTGAGGTCTATCTATCATTATTTTATAGGCATTTCTTTTTTTTTTCGTTATATCTTCCACTCTCTTTTCCTCTTTCAAATGATTTTTTTTTTTTTTTTTTTACTTGGAATTTTTTGATTTTTGGCCTTACTTTGTATTTTGATAGAATAGTTTTGTTCCATCCATCTGGCAACAAAAATCATCATAATGCTTTGAATTAAGATTTATTAAATCTGTAGTCAATTTAGATTTAATAGGGCAATTGTATATTTGTAAAGTACTAATTGAAACCACTGTGGTTTGGCATTTATTTAAAAGATCTCAACTAATAATGAATCAAGATTAGAACATACTGGAAATGTATCACTAAGTGTTTATTAAGTTAATTTATTTTTAAAAATGTCCTAACTGTAGTGTTTTATAATTAGGATGTTGTATTCCAAGCATTGCACTCCATGAAATGGTAGACCTGTGGTAGACTTTAGGATAAAAAACTAAACTGTTATGGTCAAGTGACTCTGTGTATCATTCTCTAGCACTCATGTTCAGCCCCTGCCAAATCTGTAGCTTAAAAATCTTTGTTTGTATAATATTAATAATAAACCTGCAACTACCTAAGCCACATCTGCTTAGGAGGTTAAATAGCTAGCTATTATAGATATTCCCTTGTGGACTAAAGCTCTTTTGCTTGTGATTTTCCTCTTCTCCTTACTTTCTCCTCAGTGACTTTCCTGAAAGTTTTTGTCTCTCTTCTCTTTCCATTGGTTGTTCAGCTGATACTCCATCCACTATAAGAACTGCTCACATCGTAGCTTTCTTCAGCATCTTGCCTCTGTCTCCTGCTCTTGTTAGCACTAGCAGAGTCTTTGTCCCTCATGTGTCCTTGTGTCCTCAAGGTGAGTTATAAAATGTGTAGTCTGTCTGGATTTTTGAAGTCTCTCCCAGCTCAGGAAATTCTGGAGAGGATTAGCACAGAAGGTGGTGCTGGTCAATGGCAGATTGGTGTAGAGTGCCAACGGACACGTCAGGATGGCAGCGTGAAGTAAAGTCTGTAGCACCAATGCTACAGCAAAGGGATGGGAGCAGGAGTTGGAAGGAGTGACTGTGGTGGGCATGGGGACACTCTCGGGATAGGTGAAGTTAGGACGTTCTGGGGTAGAAGAGGCAGAGGGATCTGAGGCAAGAAGAGCAGGGCGCTGTGAGTCAGAGCTCAGTGTGAAAGACCAAAGTGTTAGGTGCTTTGGACCAAGCAACAGTTGTCACTCCCCAGGATAACCAACCTCACAAGTTACGGGCCCAGAGGCTCCTCTGGAATGATGCCTCAATGGAAAGACTGAGTCTGACCTTCAAAAGGAAAACACTAACTGTAGTGAATCATCATCTATTACTTTGACTTCTTAAACACAAGGGGACACCTCAAGCAAGGACCCAATTTCAGTGCAAGGACTACCAAGCCCTTCAATTTAGGAATGCCACAGCTTCAGTCTGCAGCTTCCCATTGCAAAATACGATCATTATCTCTCCGTCTCGAAGGTGTTCAGTTCTCCTTCTTATGATGGTGGTTGCTGGTTTCCACTCATGCAGATCCCCTCGCATGTTCTCACTTCCCTTTCCCGTGCTCAACTGCTCTTCACTGGTGTCTGTGTTTCATGCGGAACAGAACTTGCTGTGAATTGTCGTCGTCATTAACGTTACTAGGAATTGACCAGATGTCTTTTCCACTATGTGTACTACAAAATATCTTTGTTATGAAGGGAGTTATGGGTGGATAGTCAATCACATTGATTATGTTTAGAAAGGGACAATGTGACAATAGAAACACTACAGAATTCGGATCTTTCACAAAGGCAAAATAAGGCTTGTGTAAAATTTTCAAGATTAGGCATATCAGTAAAAATACTTTACAAATGAGTTAACTACTTTTTACAGTTGAGATAGACATCTTTTGACCCTAAAATTCGTCATATTGCACTTAGTATGATAAACTAATATAGTAAACCTTCTTGTTAAGGTATGTTAAAATATGAAGCAAATGCATATCAGTATGGAGCATTTTATGCTTTATTTTGAGCTTCAAAGGCATTAGGTTTCTCTACAATTCACCTTATTCTGCATCACCTTATAAGCTGGTGATAAATTTACTGTGGAAGGATAGTATTTGTTTTGGTAGCGTTATGCTCTCTGTAATTATAATACAGAAAGAAGCTGTTTACAGGAGCTCATACTCTTTTTTTTACAATAACAAGCATATGCACCTGAATCTAAATTTAATTCAGTATCTGAATTTGTATTTTGAACTCCAGGGCTTTTGATTCCTTCTCTAAAATGTAAGTCTGTCAATTCTTTAATGCTTATTTTAAAAGAAGCATGAGTAGGAGTGGCTTATTGTGACTGTCAGGAAGCCAAAGCAGTTCACGAAAATCTTTTAATATCATTGTGGTTCATCTGCTTAAAATGTATCTCTAATTTGGGCATGATTTGTAATCCGGGCTTTCTCCTTCCAATGTTCTTTAATGCACCATTTATGTAGTTTTCTATAAATATTGTATGATTCATCCACGTCAATCAGATTTGGTTTGTTATGATATTCAAGTAAATGGCAGAGGAACATTTGGGTCAATACAAACGAAATGATAAAGCCTAAATACCAATGTTTTATTGCTTGCTAGCTAAATGCACATCTTATAGATCAGATTGGTTACCCTAACCTTGACTGAAACATAGCTCATAGCTATAAATTTTTTTAAAAATCTGGTATATGTGCAAAAACACTTGAGAAGAAAATTATTTCCGAAGTGCCATGGAGTGCTAGAGCTCACTGAAAATTAAGGAAAAGGGGACTTTGGCTCCTAAGTCCTGTACATAACTTATCTTTTGCCACTCTGTTTCAGTAAGCAAAGTTGAAGATGTTTTAAATTTTTGTCTTTGGATTCTTTTCTGACAATAGCCTTTTTTAAGAGAGATATTATGATCCTTTTTCTTTTTCTCCTCTGCAGAACCAAAGAATTTGGTCCTTCAGTTTGGTAGGTTTCCTGGCCATTGACTGAGGAGTGGCACAGTATTAGCTCATGGAGTTATGTTTCTTACTTGAGCATATTCTGCAACTGCTCTCAAACATGGAGGCACTTTTACATACTATAATCTACCCTTGTGCTCTACTGAAATGTCAGTCATTCAAGTTCTTACTCTCCTGTCAGCCTAAATTAAGAGATTGCAGAGTATCAATAGACTTTCTGTTGGAGAAGTTACATATCTTGTCCCATAATTCAACATTCATCAAACCAAGGGAGGTTTAGACTGGACATCAGGAAAAACTTCTTTACTGAAAGAGTGGTCAGGCCTTGGAACAGGCTGCCCAGGGAAGTGGTAGAGTCACCATCCCTGGAAGTATTTAAAAGACGTGTAGATGAGGCGCTTAGGGACATGCTAGAGTGGGCATGGTGGTGTTGGGTTAACGGTTGGACTCGATGATCTTAGAGGTCTTTTCCAACCTTAATGATTCTATGATTCTATGATTTCAGAGCTCTGTCGAAGGGATAAGTTTTTGTTTTGCTTTGTTTTGTTTGAAGATAATTGAGCAAAGCACTTCTGTCTAATTTCAACCCAGCTTAGCTTGACCAGACAAAGTAGTGACTTCTCTTCCATTCTTTCCCCTGGGAGGTGAAGTCACGGAGCTGTGAATTAATAACCACTCCTGTGACAGCTTGTGATTGAAAATAGACTTCTAGAAAGTTAGCTTTTCTAACTTTTGAAGTACTGCCGTTCTTCAGTTCTCACTTTTCACATTATAAATATGTATTTATCATGAAAGATTATATCTCTTTAGGGTTTTTAATATTAATTTTGCCCATTAAAGTCATTGCAGTGGGCTCTGGTCTATCTGATGGGATAAGAAAGTTATTAGTTTAAAACTGCCCTCGCTGAAGCAATTAGGACCTTTGCCATGGATTTCAGTGAGGTCAGAATGTTGTTCTTTTAGCATTTACATACAACTCTGTTGTATGTAAAAATGTCATCTGTTTAGAAATAGGCTGTGCTAATCAAACATACCAGCAGATTTCTCTGGGCCTCCCTGAGTCCTTTTTGAAGTCCAGTTATGTGAGGATGGTACCAGAGGAAGATGCGTAGTCTTCATATGGGGGTGACTTTCAAGGGTGTTTTATACCTTTCACGTGGAAGGATGGAAGCAAATATTTGACTTTCTGACTTCCCCAGGATAGAAACACTGGAAAGAAAATATGAGATTGTGCTAGAAGAGCTACGGTAAGAGTGTTATGATGAGTCTGAGAGGTCCTGGCTATGTAGAGGGTAGTAGAGCCAGTGGGATATAAGGAGACATGATGCTGAGCAGGAATAGAAGACATTTGAGGTCTGGTAGGAAGCAAACCCTTGATGAGACACTGCAAATTGAATACAAGGGAAGGAAGAGGTAGGGACTCACAAGTGTCTGCCCCTAACCTACAGACCTCTTGTTACTAGCTAAATGGGAACAGCA
Source organism: Fulmarus glacialis (assembly GCF_000690835.1). Taxonomy (NCBI): domain Eukaryota; kingdom Metazoa; phylum Chordata; class Aves; order Procellariiformes; family Procellariidae; genus Fulmarus; species Fulmarus glacialis. Next base: position 3,846 of record NW_009199933.1, on the reverse strand, counting down.
GCAATGAAGCACCCTTTACTTCTTCACTCTCAGGTTCTGAAGATTAGGTTTCCAACCTTGACATTGTTGCCCTGCAAGTATGGTAGGCCTGCCAAAGGTATGTGATTGCTCTTGAGGTTCTTCTGCATGACTGAATTTATCAACTCTTTCTCCCCTCAACACCAATCTTATCTTTCCCCGTGCCTCCAAAGCTTCCATTTCTAGGCTCTCCCTCCTTACTTCTTCTAAAATCTCCCAGGCAGTTACCCTTGTCTATCGGGAAACCTCTCCTGGGCACCATTTTCTGTTTATTTTTAGAGAAAAGAAATCAAAACATTTCTGAAGAATACTGTGGGTTATGCAGTATCTATTTCTTACCTCTAAAGAGGTCCTTGGGTCTAAAATCTTAGCTATGTTCAAGTGTTTTGGTCTTGTTTCCTTTGGGGTTCTTTGGTGTTGTAAACTTCTAGGTAATCTTTTAAGTGGAATAAAAAGAATACACTAGCAGCATGGTTTAGTTACTGAAATTATACAGAAAATGAAACCACTGAACTGGTGAGAAAAGCAATTGGATCTATAGCTAGTAAATTGAAGTAATAAAATTGCTTTTGACAAGAACCTTCTCTAGATTAAAAAAAAAAAAATCTCCTGTTCCAGTTTATTATAATTATATCAGTAAGCTAACTAGTTAATTTAAAGGGAATCTAAAAGGATTTAGAAAGGGATTTTGGAAAGTAGGAAAGATTTTGCTTTTCTTCTCCAGAGTTAGCCATAAGATATTGAGATCAGAAAGTGCCACAGTTTTCAACCTTTCGAAATCAGAAGAAAGGAGTTCAGGTCATTAACTTTAAAAAATATTTCCTTGGTTTTTATTATATTATTTTGTGTAAAGGCTGAAATAATTTTTTAAAATGCTGCTTTTCTTAATTATTGTATATTATGTCAAACAGCTCTTAGTAGTTTTCATACTAGGGTATTCATTTTTTATCCAATTTATTATTTAAATAATAGAATGCAAAACATTTTCGAATTCTGCAATATACTTCCATTAAGACTTGTACTTAACAAAGTATACATAGATAATGATTCTGAATAACAATAAGAAATACAAAAATTGTCACTTATATTTAGTTCCAAACCATTGTATCTTAATATTCATAATGGAGTATCAACATTCTTTAGGAGTCCAACTAAAAACGTTCTCTCTCCATGTTGGTATATTTGGCTGTAAAAGCAAAAGACTTTAAAGAATTCATTTGTTCTAACTTACTAACCTCTGTCACAGTTAAAAATAATTTATTAATAGCACTTTTATTTAAAAAAACAGAAAAGAAAATTTACCCCCAAAGCATTTAAACAATATAATAAAATGAAGCTAGGCACCAAAAACAATAAACTCTATAAAAATTTCTTTATTTTATAACCACTCCTATGACAGTTTGTAATTGGAAATAGACTTGTAGAAAGTTAGCTTTTCTAACTTCTGCTGCTCTTCTTTAATTCTTTAGTTTAGTTTATTTAAATTTTATAAAAAAATCCCTGCAAGGCCTAGAGCTGCACCAGCACCCTTCGTGATTTGAAACAGAGTATATGGAGGATGTCAAAAAGGAGAAGTTGTCAATCCTAGTTGATCTTCAGCTACAATGTAGTCTATTACTGAGTTAAACTATCATCACGATTAGCACCCAGTAACCCCAAGCATTGCACTGAGTATCACTCTGGTGAATTAATGTTTTAATTTCAGAATTCTTGAAGTATTCCTAATACTTTTTCAGTATTTTCACCTAACTTGCATCTGATACAGATTAAATAATAAGCATTGCAGTTTAGACTAATTTATCTTCATAGGAAAAAATTGAAAATAAACTTCCTTTGTGGGAAACTCCACCCAACCTTAAGCCAGGAGCCCCTACTAATGCTTCCAAAATACAATTATCATGGCAAGGACTCTACTGTGATACAGAAGAAAACTGCCATAGAAGGCAAAGCAAAAGATATAAATAGGATGGGAATTTTGAAGTATGCTCAAGAAACTGAAAGAAGATTGATTTATTCATTTAATGTTTAAATATGGAGTATTCACATATGTGCTGTTAAATAGCAATAGTTTTATGGAGGATATTCCCAGCGTAAGGTGAGGCAGGCTTTCACCTGCTAAGAGTGTTTATATGATATCAAAAGGCAACTTGTACCGAAAGTTTTTAATTTAATCCCTCTTCCACCCAAAAAAGTTCAAATGGAGTAAACTTTAAACATGTTAGTCCCCAACATGTTTTGAAAGCAATAGTAAAACATTATTTCAAAAATATACTTGCGTCACTCGGATGTGAGGGAGGGTCACATGATGCTAATTTTTCTTTTAATGTTCTGTTCTGCACCTCATCATTGGACTAAATGATTTGGAAAAACCTTGATGTCTTTTCAAACTGTCTTTTGTGGGTGGGCAAGAGGCAAATGTTTTTTCTGAATATTTAAACACACTGGATGTTTGATTCAAGCATTGCAATTAATAAAATACTTGCAGTACATCTTGAGTGTAACAAACCAGATTTGCAGTTAACTATTGCGGTACGTCTCCAGAGCAGCTCACCTTATCATTTTGCCTTGCAGACACGTTAATCTGGGGAAGTGATTTTGCAGAGTCATTGTATGAGCATTGATCTCCTGTTCTTTGGAGATTGGTTCAAACCTCATGAAAAAGAAATTCTCATTCTTGGGAGTTTCCTATGAACTAAACTGTGGAGAAGAAGCCCAACTTGTGCTGCTTAGATGAACACAAGTTCTAAAAGCACATTTGAGAGGTGCTGGACACTGGAGTTGGTAGCATGCAGATTGTGTGTGGTTGTGTCTGAGCCTGCAGAGCTTCCTTTTGGCAGTGGAAGACTTCAAACTGATGTTTTCATTCCTTCTAACCAAAGAAAGGTGTACCAGCATTTGAAATATTTTTTTTTCTTTACACGCGATCTGCCTAATTTATTGTCCAATGTCACAAGAAATCTGATCTAAAAAGCCTCATATTTTCCTAATTCCTAACAAAGAATAATTTCCCATGACCACCCAGTTGAAGTGTTATGATTTGCCCTATTTTGGCCTGCTGAAGTTCAAGAATAAATATTAAAATCTGTTTGATAAAGATTGGCTAAATTTGTAGTATTGGTAGGGGATATTTACCAATAGCTATTTCAGAATTCCTTATGGTTTGTGATTTATTTTTTCTTTAGAAAAGAATGAAGAATAAATGAATGACATAAGTGACCAAAAAGATTAGTATATTGTTGCATGACTTAAATAACAAATGCTTCCTGCTGTGACTTCAGATAGCTGAAGACAGGATACAGTTAATGTAGTTTATGTAACTTATGTATGTTAGCTGAAGGATTACATTTTTTAAATTAATTTTGAAGTGTTCATTACTGTTCCAAATATAATGGCTTTTACTTTTAAATCTTTGGAACATTTTTCCCTGGCATTTTTTTGTAGGTATGTATGACTGACTTTCATAAACTTCCATGTAAGTATTTCTGCTTTTCAGGTGTGCATATGATTGTTGACATCTAGTTCATTTCCAAGTTGCCATGTTTTAGTATGGAATAGGATGTTTCTGAATAGTCTGCTTCTGAGTCTGTAATCTATTGTGGATATTTGTCTTAAATTTTCAGAGAAATCCAATATTTCAAAAGGCAATAGTATTATTTTTTTTACGATTGATTATAGCTTTGTCTTTTAGTCATTTAATAATGGCTATTTTTTATGGATTAACTGCCTTAATAATAGAGGAGAGTTACATCCAGAAAAATGGAGGCTTTTTGCATGGTAACACATGCATATATGTAGATTCGGACATAGAATCATAGAATCATTAAGGTT
>NW_009199932.1:19617-45573 GCF_000690835.1 Fulmarus glacialis | reverse complement strand
TTCTATGATTCTATGATTCTATGAAAAAACAACTGGCAAATTAAGGTAGTCAGAGTGAAATAATTTTTCACAAATTTCTCAGAATATCTTATAAAGAGCCTCCAAACTCTCTCAGCATGCATTCAGTTTTAAAATGGCCGAAAGACAGGGTGGAGGTTCCATGACAGTTGCTCTGATCATCACCTTTATAAACATTTCATTTTTATTTTCCTAGAAGAAGAAAATGAATAGAGCAAAGATTTATGTCATTGAATGTCATAGCTGATTACCTCTAGAAATGAGAAGAATGCAATTTTTATGACTTTATTTAAAGCTGAGCTATTTTTCATAAGCAAATATAGCCAGGCCAGACAGCTTTAATTTTTAAGAATGTATGGAACACTCTGGTATAAATTTGTAAATGATGATATGTTTTTAGAATCAGTGTTTTCCTACATAAAACATTCAGTACAATTCTAGTATGCATAATATTTCTGTCGTAATTTGCAATGATATTAAGACAATAATTTTTCTTAGTAAGATGCAGGCACTATGAACCATTTGAAAATACCATTCACTGATAATTTACTTCCAGGGATGACTTATGGTTACTGTGTGAAGCCAAAATATATTTATTATGAAATTTCAATAAACTGGCTTCTTTTTCCAGCCAGTGGAATGAAGTCGCATGGAGAATTAGATGTGTGAAGAATGTGTAAAAAATCTAATGAAATTCAAGGATCATTGCTGTTAAAATGATACGTAATAGTTGTGTGTCTGGCATTCACTTTTAGATTTATTTTTGTAGGACAGATACAAATAGTCATATTTATGTTATACAAACTATCTGTGCATGGCCAATACAGCAATGGTTCCAAAGACCTATCGATTCCCATGCAGTGCATGTCCAACAAGTTACTCTCAAAACCTGATCTATATGACTGATGAATGATTTCCTCTTGAATCCATTCCTGAACACACACATTCTCTGTAAGAGCTGAGCAGAGGAGTATGAGAGAAGGCAAGCCCATATCCAACGTGTGTTCATGGGAGAGCAAAAAGTGTCTAAAAGTATATCCATGTAGACGGTGCCAGTCATTGGGAGAAAGCTCTGCTCTGAAAGCTATGTGCATAGGGCTATATTCAGGTTCACAATCTTAGACATCATGTGTCCTGAAATAGTGATGCCCAAGAACAGGGGCACAGCATTGTTATTGTTGATTTGGTTATCAAAATATATCTATATGATCATCAAAATATTCACAGTGAAGTAGTGACTGTAGCAGATATATTTTGGGAGTAAGCATAGAGAAGTACGGTTCTTTGTTTTTACTTGTTTAATAGAAATTCTGATATAATGAAAAACAACTAACGCTGATTCCCCTGTCACACACAGATGCTTCCATTTTCTGGTTTATCTTTTCTCTGAAACCTCATTAAGAGACTCTTTATTTCCTGTAGTCATTATATTTCCTGGCAGGAAGCAAGGAAATTCGCGTATCACCTACCACTGAGCAAAAAAAGAAAGCCAAAAAAAAACCAGAGATAATGTTACCACAAGGTTTAATCTGACAAAAATCTACACTGCAAATCTGTAAAACTGTACTGCAAGTTAATCACAAAGTCCCCATAACTTAAAGCTGCTATGGAGCTTTGAGGTAGAGCACACTTGAGTTTATCTTAATTATTCTAATTAGCTTTTCAGCAGCCTGTGGGCTCTGGGTGCTTTGCACATCTTTGCTCCCAGCAGCGAATACAGGAGCTCATTCCCCATTGCCAGGCTCCAGTAGCTACCTTGGAGAAAGCAACGTCAAAGTCTGTAATCTTGGAAACTAGAAGCAGGTTGCATGCTGCTGTACCATAATTTTCTTCTCAGTGCCCTTGGTTCACCCAGGTTGAAAAGTTCATCCACCCCTAAAGACAGAATCCTGACTCGGCCAAAGTTTTGAAGCAGATCCATCTGCCCCTTTCCTTTAAAGTGAACACACTTGGAAGATCTGAAAGAGTTTTCAGTCTCTGTGGCAAGTTTATATTTGACCAAAAAGTGAGAAAATGACCTATTGGATGAAAAAGATTAAAATAAAAGTGCTTATAAACAGAATTCCCCCTTGTCCATGTATCCTAACAGAATGGCCTCCTTTGAATTTGGATCTCAACCATCAATTTTTAGGAGTTTGTTAGGTTACAGTCAACTTCACAGTCCCAACTGAAGTCCTTAGGAAACCTTTCTTCTGCCACCTTTGAGACCTCACTGTGTACACTACAAGAGTCCCAGCCTTTCTTGTCTACAGTAGGGTTCCTGCTTACAAACTTTTTCCTGCTCTCTTTCTGTCTGTGCTATCCCGCTTTAGGAAAGTTTTTTTCTTGTGGATGTTTTCACCTTTAAAGAAGAGAAAATCTTCTACCCTCTCCCATCAAAACTTTCCAAAAGGCTGGCAGCAACTGCCACCAACAAAACAAGCAGCCTCCTTTCCTGTTGTCCAGCCCCGCCTTCTTTATGTAGCAACACACAGCCAGTCAGCAAGCAAAACAGACACCATTCCTTGCAGCCTGGTTTTCCTGACCTCAGCATCAGATTGTTCCTTCAGAGTACTTTTTTTGTCCACTGCAGTGTAGCTAAAACACATCATTTAAAATATTTAAATATGTAACTGAAAAGGTTTTTCTTGTGCAAATTGGTGTATTTTCCCCACATCTCCTACTAATAATCAGGATCCTGAAATGGTGTTGTTTTTTTTTTTCCCCACAAGAACTCACGTGACATGAACATTTAGCTAATCAAAACAGCCACTCCATAAAGAAATAAAATGTATTTCAATATTAAATTGTGTACATTTGATATGAGATGACTTGTAGTCCACCACACAAGCCCTCATTTCACAAATTCCAGTAGATAGAAATAATTTAAACATTCCTATTTCTTACTCACACACCAGCTATTCATAAAATGTAAGCTATTCAGGCAGAAGGATAGTCATTGGGTTAGAATAATGGTTGCTTATTCTTAGATGTCATCCTGTATTCTTCCTAGAGCCTGAGAGCTGCAGTTACCTTAATTGGATGTGATTTTTCTCGTTACTGATATTCTGAGCAGGTTGGTAGCTTCAGCATTAGCTGTCATGCCATACTATTGACGTGTTATAAGAATAACAGAACTGATATCGTTGGTAGGGGTTGAGGCAATGGTGAGCAAAAAGGTTCAAAATGAGCTACTAACACCATAAAGCACCAGTGGCACGGGAAAGTTTAAGGTCCTAAGAATTTTTGCACCTTGAGAACAGGGGCAGTTAAAAAATGTTCCTCATGAGGAATCTTCTCTTCACTAACTCTTATATTCTCAGATTATAATGAGCACAGAATTCCTATCAACCCAAACCCAACTACTAAGGAATATAAATTCCGTATTACAAGTTTATAAGGTGAAAACACTTAACCTGGAGATGAAATCCCTGGAAAAAATAACAGTCTATTAATTATCTAACTGCAAAGATGCAGTTTTATTGGTAGTTTCTGAAAGTTCTTTAACAGGTGTGGAGATACGTGTGAAGGATTCTACCAACCAGACTATGTGGCTATAATATCTCAGTGGTATAACTTTTTGCATACATATACTCCTAGATGAAATCACAAAAGACTTGCTTGTTTGTTTGTTTGTTTCTGTGAAAAAGCACTGATATTTCTATTCAGTTCTATGCTAATACACTTGATGCCTTCCTGTAATATTAATCAACAATAGACAGAATAGAAATCAATACAGCTCTGAAATATAGCCATGCAATACCAAAAATAAGCATGAAAAAAAACAGTCTATGTAATGTATTTCTAAATGCTTTTGAGGATTGTGCTAGCATTGCAAAGAGCAACTGTTTTTTCCTCTGTAGGCGGCTAAGGCTATGCATTTTATATGGCGGGTTTGATGGTACGTGATATATTCCCTTAACGTTACTATTAAAGTCTTAAGAGTGGATTCTGATCACAGATACTCTGGTGAACATCTGGCAAAACTCCACAGAGGATCTTTGGAGTTATTCTAATTTATATTGGTGTCACTTGGTGTCACATTGATGCAAATTTGGTCCTATAATCCTCCTCTCCACAAGTTGTTTATGTTTGCAACTTTGTGGCTAAGAAGAAATTTTATGCTGATAAGTAATTTTTCCCCAATTCTGAAGTTCTCAGCAAATCTTTGACTTTGTAAGGACATAAAGAAAGGCTTTGTTTATTTTAGAAAAAAGTAACTCTGGAGAAACTCTAGGCATAATGCAGAAATAGAAATGATCTTGCAGAGTATCTTGTGATATAATTGCATAGTTTAACCAGTTAATTATAGCAGACCATAGTCCTGTTGATAACCTCTTTGTTTTAACCAAATAAAATAAAACAAAGCCGCCTTCTGTTGAAACACAGGAAAATCTCAGAGTGCATTCTCAATGATAAAGTAAGAGTGGGTAAAGAAGGCAAGAATAAAAAGAACATCCAGAGTCTACTTAGAAGTATGAGTTAGCTGTTGGATTTTAAGGTTTTATTTCTCCAGTTATTGCTTAATTTCTAGATTTTTTTGGTGGAGGTTATACCCCTCTGCATATTATGGACAGGCTTATATTAGCCACACTTGCAATTGAAGTTGTGGGTTATTATTGATAACTCAGGTAGATTCTGCTTGCTTCTCTAGAAGATTAAGGGTAAAAGTCTGTGATTGAACAATAAACCCCTACAATAGAAGAAGGCTCAGAGGAGATGGGCATAGGAGATATGCTCATGAAACTGAGCCCAAGCAAGAACAACATAGGAAGTGATCAGAGCTATTGTGGGGAAAGCTGGACTTAGCTCAACACAAAGGGAACCAGAGGGTGACCTTTGTTTTAGATAAATGGCTGTATCAGTTAACTGGATCAACTAGCTATATCAGTTGAGTGGATCTACTAGTTATGTAAATGGTTTTCCCAGTGTTAATCAAAAGGCTGTGAATGTCTTCTTGAGCTAGCCAGAACAGCATGGGGGAAGTGTATATGTGGCTCAGCCCAGCCCAGTTAAAAACCGAACAGCCAGCAGAATGAACTTTGAAGAGAGCAATGGGCTTGAGCTGGTTTCAATCCATGTATTTCTTCCTGGTGGCTGGGGTCACCCAATGTCATGACAGTGAGCATATAGAGACCATTAACAGGAATCTCATTTGTATTGTGATCCGACTGTATATTGCAATCACTCTATTCTGCTAAGTGTACTTGCATTGTGATTTCAGTATATTGATGTATCTCTCTGATAAATCAAAATCCTGTATAATGTCAAATATTTACAAGTAAGTGAACCTGGTATTAAACAATAAACCCTCATGGTGTGGAATACCTAAAAAGAACCTGGTCAAATAGTATTGGACTCTGACAATCTGTTGACAGAAAAGTGAGAGTTTTCTGATCATTTTAATGCTCTTTCTTATATTCATACAACTTGACTAGAAAAGTCTCTTGAACAGTAGGTTGAGTATCTTCTTCTCTAGTCACCTTCTGTCCACTCAACACAGTTTATAAATACTGCGTGAACAAGCAATGTTACACGTTATGAAAGGTTAATTCAAAACAACTGTTCGGATTGGGCAAGTAAAGCAGAGAATAACAAGCTTTTTTTTTGCTAGTATCAACCATGCAATCCTGATCTTTGCAAAATAGATAAGATGATCTCTCTGTCAGAATGCAAATATTTTTGCATGGAAGTATAATATTTCTTCACACTTTCAATGTGTTTTCTTATCCTAATATCTGTATCACTTTTTAAACACTAACTAATTAATCCTCTTAACATTGCAGGGATTAAGTTCTTACCTCATATGAAGGAAACCGTACTGCTAAATCTTTCAGTTTTACTGCAAGTTACACAATATTTGATGTGTATAATTATACATAAATGTATCATTGCTGTAATTTAAATTGCTAGTTATGCATAAAAGTCTTTCAGTGATTTTTAAGGCAGCTAATTCAGCATATTTTTTTTAAAGTTTGGTATTAAGTTTAGCATTCTGTTTCCAAAAATGGATATAAGTGGATGCCTCATAAATAAGAAGAGTATAACAGGTATTTCTGACACTTTCCCGTTATCAGCCCCTAAGTTTTCCAACTATATCCAGCTCACTGGATTTCCTGAGCCTGCTAAATTTTGTCTATTTCCTTACCCCATTTTTGTTCTTGTCATGCAGTAAGTAGGAGCTGTTTCTCCAGTTTAGATTCCATCTAGTACTATCCTTCAGACTTGCAAGATCTTCCTCTGTATTTCCTGAATGTCTCCCTGTATGCTTCCAGAGTATCCCATATATGTCTCCTCGCTTGCTGTCCAGTAAATCGTGCTTGTTTTACCCTAACCTGATGTATTTTGCATCAAAGTCTGGCTTCAATGATGAGTTGGGGAGTGTGCTAAGTAGCTTGCCAAAGGGTTCTCTGTCTCATAAAACACTGATGGCAGAATCCCACAGCTCATAGTGCAAGTGCTACCTTTCTAATGTTAAAAATAGTAGAGAGTAACAATAACATTAGTCCCATTCAAAACCTGCCATTTTGGGAAATAACTGATCTGTTTCTGTAATCTCAGAGGGGAGCTACTCAGGGCTTCTGAGAGACAGGGAAGAAGGCCATCAGTTGTCCTGGTCTCTTTTTCTATTTTCCTTTTATATGCCACACATTACTGCTAAATGGATGTACTCTCTTCTCTCCTCTCTTTTGTCTTGGTGAACCAACTCGTGTTCTCCATATTCTAGCCTTCTTAATAATATTTCTGCTCAAGCTCTTCTTGTATGCTTTTCTTGTTGCCTCATAAAACCCTACACAGCAGTCAGCTTTTCATAAAACTAGCTGCATGCTTCCTAACGTGGATTAAATAATCAAAGCCGCTTTTATGTCTGGCAGGTCATGTTGATTACCATAAGACAAAAACAAAACAAAAAAATTGACTCTTTTTTCTCAAATGTCATACTCTTCATGAAATTTGTTAATGAAATGAGCTTTAAAAACTAACCTGTAATAAACCAGTACATATATCTGTGATGTCACATTCTCTGTACAAAAGAGATGAAACAAAATGGTGTTTGGAGTTTTTATTTACATACATTAATCTGGTTTTCTCTATTCTTTTTCAGTAAGTGCTTGATTTATGTTTAAGCAGTTTGTAGGCTGCTACAGTGAGATGCAATATTTCTGATACAGTAGTGTGCATGATATATTATTTGACAGTAGGTTTACTATAATCTATGAGGAAAAGCTATTTATTCATACAGTCACTTATAAGACAGTCTACCATTTCTGAAATAAAAGCTAACAATAAATAATGTCACTTATGCACATGCCTCCAAAATTAAAAATGACAAGTCCCTATAATTTCAAGAAGGTCAAGGTACATCAGCTATACTAAACTTTAGCATAAAATCACTTGTTTGGAAGCTAAATGATCCCTGCAGGTTTCCACTGAAAAGTTAAACTGTTACTTTCTTCTATTTAGCAAGATGTTAAACCGTCAGAGAAAAAAGGAGAAATTTATAGAAATGTTCATTGCAGTGATCACAGTTTTGATGGGCTGTGTGGGCTGAAAGACAAGCCCCTTTTAGGAAGCTAAATTATTTTCATTGTTATGTTTCCTTTCATCATCCTTCATTAAGAAAATCACTGTTTCAAGTCATCACATTGCTTAATATGAGAAATAATAAACAAAGTTATATGAATCTCAGGAAACATAAAATTAGCATAGCTTTCTTATCTGAAATTATATACATATTTTTACATCTGAAGTTATAGAAATATTATTAAATTGCTATCATTTTTAAAATAAGAAATTCCTGCCTAAATTTTGACATGATTTATGATGCAGGGTGAGATTTATCTCTTTAAAAGTAGACGTAAATTTTGAAGTGAACAATTTCCGAGCCAAATGTTTAAACTTGTCCTTATAGTCAATGAAGAAATATGGGTTGTTTCAGCACAAAACCCTTTCCGTCTTATTGCTGTCTACAACTACGTGAAAGAAGCTAGTAGTGAGGTGGGTGTCAGTCTTTTTTCCTGAGTAACAAGTGATAGCACAAGAGGAAATGACCTCAAGTTGCTCCAGGGGAGGTTTAGATTGGATATTAGAAAAATTTCTTCACTGAAGGGTCTATCAAGCATTGGAACAGGCTGCCCAGGGAAGTGGTGGAGTCACCATCCCTGGAGGTATTTAAAAGACATGTAGATGTGGCACTTAGGGACATGGTTTAGTGGTGAACTTGGCAGTGTTAGGTTTATGGTTGGGCTCGATGATCTTAAGGGGCTTTTCCAACCTAAATGATTCTATGATTCTAGGTGTCCTCAGATGAATCATTTCCTAAAAGTAACATTATTTTCTCCATTGACTATAAAGCAAACCCCAGATAATTATCTCAGCTATAAATGTCTACGCCATGGGCTTCTAAAATTGAATGAGATGAATCCCCACCCCAATGTACTGAGGAGCCATTAGATACGATAACATCGCACCCCTCTTCAGGACTGGAAAATATTGTAATCTCTTCTAGAAAGGCATTTGGAACCATAAATCAATAGTCAGGAAAGAGCTTCTAATAATCTGTAAACTATAAATGATAAAGCAGACCAGTTTCCTGGTCACCACGTATTTCTAATGGTATTGCATATAAGATGGTTTGAGTATCCTTCGATGTCTTAATATTTCAAATCAAAACAGGAAAAGACATTTTTATAAATACAGAAGAGAGAGATAATCCACCTCTCTGTCTAAAACTCTCTACACAGTGGTATTGAAGGTACCCTTCTGAGAGGAATAGAGGGCTCACATGGTTCAGACAACTTGCTCAATTAATTATGCAAGTCAAAAAACCTGCTAAAATGAATGCAGGCCTTTTCTTACAAGGTGTCTGTAAAATTTTTGGTTTGGGTCAAATGGGATTATTGACATTCATTTCTTAATTCAGATGACATTCTTCAGGATTCATATTTTGGTCTGAACCCATAAAATGCTGTTCTCATTCAATTCAGCAGCAGAATAAAAATATCTGAATTGGTGTATTTCTGTGTGAGAGAGCTGTCATCACAGCTCATGATACTGCTGTTACTGATTGTTGTACACAGCTGTTTCACCAGGGCAAAGTGAGTCCCAGGTCACATCACTCATTACCGGGAGATAGTGTGAAGTACAGAAGGGGTGTCCTCCTCGCTCTAGCTGACACGGGGATTTGGGCTGACACAAAGAACCACAGTCTCAGCACTTGATCCCCGATTACTGCATTGACCTGGCCACAGCTATAAACAATAGAGCACACCAAGTTTAGCTGGAAGGAACAAGCCTGGAACATGTCAGCTCAACTGTTAGGACGTTCAAAAGTAAGCTTTATGTTATCTTTAGGCTTGAATCCTCTGCTTTGTGTGAACCCTTCAGATGCTAATAAGGAGTTATACTTCGATGTTTATGTTACTACTTCTACTTTCTTTTGTATTTACAAAGGACTCCTTGAAGATATAGGTATCTAATTTCCTTTCATTTCCTTTAATGGGTATTTATTTCTTTCATATTTTCCTTATAGTTTGTGGCTTATCCAAACATATTTTTTTTTCCCCTTCCAGATGCCTGACATGCTTGTCTTTCTTCCAGTAAGGTTAGTTTTGTAGCAAATTTGTTTGCTCAGTGTTAGGATGGACAGGAGGGTCCTCTTATGCACAGAAACCTGCCTTTTAAAAACCAAGCTGGCAAAATGATATTGCAACTAAAAATACCTCATCTAGCAAAAGACTGCAACTTTACTATAGGAAAGCACCTCTAATACACAAATTTATTTGATGGAAGAGTGTGGGATGCAATTGGATTATGATGGAACTTTGGAGCTGTAGTAGCCCTCATTCATCATGCGTCATGTAGCAGTAATGTCAGATTTTATCATGTAATCCAGTCTCAACCTGGTCAGTTCTTGCATAAGATATCTCCAAGGAAAATGTAAGGTTGTATGGGAACTAGTGCTCTTGATTTATCTAGATATTCTTCACTCTGAAGCATTATCAAATTTACAGACTAGCAGAGCATATGCAATGGACTAGTGGAAAAGATTTCGTTCAGAACTGATGGACTAGCGTTTACTGAATATTAAAAAAAAATAAAGTTCTACTGGCAAAATGTTAAGCTGTATACTAACTTGTGTTTATTTCCGCACTGAGATAGAAAATTCAAGTGTATGGAACAAATAGCAAGAGCACAAGTAATAGAACAATAATTAATTACTGTAGAACATAGTTTGCTTCAAAGAGATTGTATAATAAAGTCAATTCCAAAAGAATCTCAATTTACAATATAGTTGTTTTAAATGGGCACATTACATAATTCTACCAATGCTGTCTTGATACATCAAGGACTAATAGTAAACAAGTCTTTATAGTTTTGTTCTTTTATAAGTCTTCAAACTGCTAAATATATTACAAAACCACTCTGTCTTCTGATATGAAGTATTTCTAAGGAAAGCTGCTTTTCAAAATGTCTTCATGGGTTGTTGTTGGAACTAGTAGGGTTATAGAGAACAACATTTTTCAGCATCTTATTTAATAGTCTTATCCCCTTGTGTACTCTATGAACTTTCTCTGCAATTGCATATTCACTAACAAGTATATTTTATCAATACCTTGAGTTGGGAACTCTTTTCAAAGTAGAATATGCTGTCAGTGACAGCGCATGATGTTATAAAGTGACTTACTGCCATTTCCTTCAAGATGAGGACAAGTCTATCCCAGCACAAGGGCGAGCTATGTCAAGTTTATATAGGATTCTTGCTTTGTCAGACATAAAGAGTGCAGGGGGCAATATAATGTAAACATGGGTTTCTTCTTACCTAACCTGAGTTATCCAAGCTCCTTGTACAATCAGTGAAGAGAGGCCTCTCTGGATAGCAGTTCATGCCAGCCTAAGAAAACTGGTCAAGATGAAAGGAATAATGAGCTCTCTGGAGGATGCCTGCCAATCTGCACTTACAACAGAGAATCAATAGTCCTAGATGCTTAGCCCTGGACAGTTAACTCCTAGATATCCAAAGCCTGAAGAGGTGATTCCTTCCTGCCTCAAAAGTGGCAATATATTTTTTCTCTCTTTTTAGCCACTTATTTTTTTAAATTTCCTTTTCTAACTCTCTTTCAAGAACATTTTTCATCAACTGTTCAAAATCTGACTCTTCTTTGTTGATGCACATTGTGGCTACAGCCCAGAAAGCCAATCATACTCTGGGCTGCATAAAAAGTAGCATGGCCAGCAGGTCGAGGGAGGTGATTTGGGCTGGAACACCTCTCTTATGAAGAAAGGCTGAGAGAGCTGGGGAGAAGAAGGAGAGATCTTATTGCGGCCTTTCAATATATAAACGGGGCTCGTAAGGCAGACAGAGAGACTTTTTACAAAGGTCTGTAGTGACAGTAGGGGGGCAATGGTTTTAAACTGAAAGAGGGCAGGTTTAGATTTGATAAAAGAAAGGATTTGTTTACAATGAGGGTGATAAGACACTGGAACAGGTTGCCCAGAGAAGTTGTGGATGCCCCATCATTGGTAGTGTTCAAAGTCAGGTTGGACAGAGCTTTGGGCAACCTGATCTAGTGAAAGATGTTCCTGCCCACGGCAGAGGTGTTTGAACTAGGTGATATTTGAACCCTTTCAACCCAAACCATTCTATGATTCTACGATTCTATAATTTTTCACTCTAGCTTAACTTCAATTTCCTTTTCAGTTTCCTGTCTTTTTTTAGAGATTCTTCGTTTGCACAAACACAGTCTAGGGAAACAACGAAAGAGTAACCCCAGGAGATATTTTTTCTCTCTCCATTTTTTTCTTTCCTTGCATTGTTGTTTTCAAACACAGAGGCTTTGACTGACTCTCCCTTTTTCTGGGTGTGTTCAGATTTGTCTGTGTCAGCATAACAACAATCCGACTTTAGTTTGTAACTGTTTTAGCAAGATGCATTAGATTAAATAGATTGTTATATACAGAAAAAAAAGATATCTGTAACTTTCCTTTTCAAATGCTGAGTCTCCTCTTGACTGACAACAATATGTCTCCCTAACTTATCTTATATTCATATATTTTCAAACCACCCTTCGTATAAACTGCTGGTTTGTTTCCCTTAATGTCAAATTGTTCTTTGCCCCATATGCAAAAATCTGCCCAGCGCAGGTTCTGACTCAGAAGGAATCCTTTCAAACATGCTCTTGCACATGCAGCAAATTCTCCAATTAGATTTCAGGCTGTAAGTCAGAATACTGATATATGTGTGTACCCATACCTTAATGAGAACCTAAAATAGTGGTTTCACTACGTTAAATCTAGTTCATGCCTCCATAGTATTTTATTAATTCTTGCCTCCTTTTTTTAATGGAAAAAGTAATTAAATTAGATAAGGTACTCTTTGTTTCTTTAAACTGTTTTTGGAGAGAAAATGTTAACATTTCAGATTTTTTTTAAACTACTTTCCACATAGCATAACAGAGAACATGTTCCTTTTGCCCCATAATTTCAATTATAACTAATCTATTTCTCAGTGTGTTCTCAGAAAACACCCTCAGCATTCATCATATTCATCAACATATTTAACATAAGAATGTAACAAATACAAATGTGACATTGCTTCTTGATTCTTTATTTTGAGGTGAGTTTTACAGAAACTTGTCAACACATCTTGCACAAAGTATCATCCGTAATGATGATCCGCTGGCAATCATCCATAAAAAGTAATATTAAATACATATGTTGACACTTAATGTTTATATCTTATTAACTGAATTTTTGCTCCATAACTGTTAGTGAACCAAGTATAAGATGAAGAAGCGAAGACAATCTTAAAAAAAAACCAAAATAAAGCAACATAAATGTGTGACAACATCAAATTCTCATCCAACCATGAAATGTCCACTTAAAAATGTTATTTTCATATAGAAATTATATTATAGTTCCAGGAAAAATGAATTAACCTAATTCTGTAAGTCACAGTACGTAGGTATTTTCCTGATTTCCCATGCATTGCCTCATTCACTTGATTGCCTCCACTTTCCTGTTTTTCAAGATATATTTACTATTCTATTTATTTTGGATTTTATTTTTTTTACCGGTTTTTTAGTCAGGCCTATGTATTTGCCCTGAAAAGTTTTTTCCCCACTTTTCTTATCCTGTTTCTATGTTCTTTGTTGTTATGAGTTCTATACCAGGTTGTGATTTACCTGCCTTTGCTGATGAACTCCTACGTTGTTTTTTGAAAGGAAAAAATTACAATCATAAGCTCAAAGACCGATCAGTCAGTGCATGTGAGTGACTTACAGTGATGGTGACTTACAGTGAGCATTAGAGTTGTTAATTGCAAACTGTTTCCAGATCACTTATACATTGTTCACTGTCTACATCACCAGGGCTTGCCCTGCATTTATCTTCATGGCTTTATGACTATGAGTATGCAACAAAAAGCCTTGCTTTTCTGAATGCAGTAAAATAAAGTATTTCAAAATTTTTCCTTGCAGATTGAGGTAGTTTATTCTCCTGACTCCAGCGAAAAATACAGGGGTGCCTACTGCCATGGCCAGCAGCTGAGGACAACGTGTTTGAATCATAGGTTTGGTACCTAGAATCTGTAAAAGTCCCACCTCATGCATTTAAATACTGAAACAAAGCTGTGGTTACCACTGGGTGTCCCTGCAAGTGACAGTGTTCTGCTCATAAGATGCTAGCAGCAAACTTGCACTTACTCTCACACAAAACTTCACAGCTCCTTACATTAAGTGAAAAGTTTTTATCCACAAGAGGGATATTTTTGTATTCTGCATGTGTTCTTGGACATATTCTCCTGATCACACTAATCCTGGGTTGCCGTAATTGTTTCAAGAAGTCTCCCCTGAACATAAGAAAACTGCAAAAGTCACTGAAGTCTAAATTATTTTTTTTCCTTCCAAATCAATGACAATGCCAAAACAAAACAAACAAACAAACAAACAAATCCCACTCTTTGCTGTCATACAAATTGTGCTTTATGTGAGAGGGTATTTTGTGGTGTATGCCAAGTGTGGGGGCACAGTTAATGTCAATATTGAATGCTACCTGTATATTGAACATTTATAAACCGCCAGGCATTTCAGTCAAACAGCTGTATTGTTTCTCTCTCTAGTCCTTTGAGATGTTTTTCCTTGTTTTCCAGAGAAATTGAAAGGTTTTTACTTTCACTGCCTTTTCTTGACAGAGATGCCACAAGGTATCTATACATCTCAAAGGCTAACACAAAATCAATCTGTGTGATTATGCAATTTAACTGCATTTGCAGTGCTAATTTATCTTCTAGCATCTGTAAATTACTTTATTATAAAAAATTCAAAGGCTTAGCTGAAAGCCAAATTAGACCTGGTAGCAACACAAAAACATTATCAACAAGGGAAATCTCTAAAAGCACCAGCAGACAACAAAACATCAAATGATGTGTAGAAAGACATAAAATGTGATATAAATTCATTAAGTGCTGACTATTGTTGTTTTATTTGAGATATGAGTAAAAGTATATTGCTGGAATGGTTTGCCAAGTTGCCCTACAGGGAGCCAATTTGCCATTTTTTTTAACCTATACTATTCGGGTACTTCATACTTATATTTGTGTTTATTAATAAATTACAGTTTCCCAATTAAAGTGGGAGGGGCAGGGGATCATAGGATCTTTGTTAAATGAAGACAAAAATTGTCCTCCCATTAGGTGAAGTTGATAGCTGAAAGTCTTTCCTCCAGTTATTAAATGACAGGCACTGAATTCACTGTTAAATATTTGTGCATGACGAAAAAGCAACCTATGAATTCAAGGTTAAATATTTATGTAAAAGAGCAGCTTGGAAAAAAATAGAAACTTAGAAGGAAACTAATGACTTTCAAACATCAAAGGCAAATTTCCTATCCATTAGGAGGTCAGTGTGCTAATGTAGCACAAAACTGCACTAACATGATTTCTGATGTCACATCTGATACTGAAGGAAACCCTGTTCTCACTGAAAAAAAAGCTTTATCCTACTAAGGGGTAAAGATTTCAAAAACCTCTCTCTTTTGCCTTTATAAATATTACTTGAGTTTTACTTTTTTGCAGTTCTGGAAGAATGTGACTTAAGACTTGACATTCTTATTAAGCCAAAAGTCTGGCAAAGACAAATCTACTTAATATTTGAATATCAAACAGGTAGTAAATGTAATGACTTGACAGAATAAAGACACACAGAAGGAGCCTAATGCTCCCACACATTCTTTTTACCATGTTCTCCATCCCAAACACCATAAACAAGATATTTGCTAATAAAGTTCCAGATTGGAAAGTTCCTTCTGCAGACAGTATGTTAATCATTATGAAAGCAGGTGTAGGACTAATATTTGCTAGTCAGTCTCACACTGATGGAAGTTTTTTGACTGAAAATCCAAAATACGTCTGATATACTTCTTACAAGATTGTATTATTTCTGGGAGATGTCATAGTGACTTTTTGCCTTTAATAATCACATACGATGTTTGATAACAGAAATGTTGGGGAAAGAAAAACAAAAAAAAATAATATCCCACAATATGAAGTGTTTCATCTGAAGGAAGAAGAAAATCAGCCATTTATAAACTTACTGCAATCTTAAAGTAATATAACTGTCATGATTTTGCCTTAGTAAACCAAACCACATCTTTTGTTATAAGATATGTTTATGCTCTGCCTTTTAAGACTCCTAATTAGACATATATGTTGATGAGTGAAAAAAATATTTTGTTTAGATTACACTTGCAAAAGCCAACATGTCCTTGATGACACCTTTTCACTCTCAGCTATAAATGCACAACTGAAATATGACTGATTTGCCTCCATCTCTTCAGAAAGCCTGTACCGCTTAACCAAGTGAGTCTATTTCCAAAAACTAATTGCAGCAACTGACTGCCTGCGCAGCCTATATAGCCAAGAGAGACTGATTTACAGCTGGAGCTATTTTATCAGGGTTTTTGTCTGGCTCATATTCTAAGCATATTAACCAAGCAACTAAATCCCTTCTGAACTCAGGTAAAGTAAACATGAGAATCAAGATTTTGGAGATAGTTTCCAATCCTAGCCACTCACATGAGAAACAAAAGATTTATTAACCAAGCAGTCACCCAAACTTTGGCGACCAAGAGCACAGCTATTCTGTGGACTACTTCAGTAATTGATTATAGATATTTAAAGTCTGTCTATGAGTTGACACGTCCCTCCTGTTGATGTGCCAGATAGGATTTGCACATCTCACTCGACACTGTTTGTGCTAGTCTACATAATAAGCTTCATAAATGCAGAAGGCTGTTTCATAGATCATTAATTTTTACTGATATAATGTACAAATGTAAAAAAGGCAGATTCCTTTGTATGAACAATATACCCAACAAATTTAAAAAAAAAAGAAAGAAGAAAAAGATCTGATGGGAAAAATACTAGAGGAAGTAACTGGAAATGGACTGGTAACAGCAGAATGTGCTCTGATATGTCTGAAGTTGTAATAATGTCATCTTACTCATAGTAAAGAGTAGATTTACCTTAAGTAAACCTAATCCACAAAAAATCCCAGAGATGCAGCCCTGCCCTATAACATATCCTGAAAGAATGAATATTCTCTCTTATTACTAAAAAGATAGGATCCATTAGATGGAAGTGGATGCTTAAAACGCTGGCAGAGAAAAAGAGAAAGTTAAAAGAAAAAAAGTAGAGAGAAATATCAACCAGAAACAGGAGAGAGAAGTATCAAGCAGAGTATAAAGACAGAGAGGGATATGAGAAGTATAATATTGAGGGAAGAGCAACTATAGGAAGCTAGTTATTATGGGAGTCCAGGAAAAGAAATAAAACTGGGAAAAAGAAGTATTGTGTTGTCACTGGGGGTACACAGAGACAGTGAGGGAGAAGAAACCAAAAATCAAACAAGATGGGGGAAGGAAAGTACATGAAATAAAACAGTGATGGAGAATAAGAAGGAAAAGAAAACAGAGAGAAAGCTTTTAGTTTGGTGGATTCATTTTTGATTTTTTTTTTTTTTTTTAACATTTCCCCAAGAAACTTCACATCCACATGGAAGGACATGATGGAATATTTGTTACTTAGGGGATTTAGAGGTGAACCATAAATATAAACCATAGTAGAAAAACTGTAGGCCAGACATCTTAAATAACCAGAGTAACATGGGAATTCAGAATGTCTGTATTTTTAAAACAGACTTCTTTTCAGCAAATCTTGAAGTATAGCTTATATAAACCTTCAATTTCTCTTTTTATGGACTGTCCTGTGTGCTTTTCTCTGGAAGTGTTATACACTCACCTTGGCAGATATAAGTCCCCATGACATTTCCCTCTCCAACAAAGAAAACATTCAGCAGGGCAAGAATCTTTTGACAGAAGGACTTCCCTAGGAGTAGAGATCTGTTCACACATCCTTTGCTGCTCTACAGTCTCCATTAGGAAAAGCAAAGGGATATAAACCCCTTGCAAAAAACCAGATATTAAGAGATTTTTTCCTTTTCCCAGGTGCAGTTCTATGTTATTTGGCTTTTGATCCAGTGCCTTGTATTATCAAGTCTCCCTTGCTTTTTCTTCCTCTTTTCCTTTCTTCTTTCCTCAGACCAAGCTTTTCTTACTTCACATCCTACTTCTTTATTGTGGGTCGTTTTTTGGTTTTGTTTTTTTTAGTTTTGTTTTTGTTGTCTGCACCATGCCTATCCTTCTTAGTGCAAATGTGAAAAACATAAAAGGAAAAACATAATGTGGAACAAATGCTATGTAACAACACTCCCAGTTAGATCAGTTATGGAAACCAGAGAATATAAGCATAACTATTTAAGCTAATGGCCCACTATTAGCACTAGTATTGTCGTAAATCTCTACCAGATCCAGACAACAGGAGGCAGCAGGACCCTGCTGTGTTGGCATGAATTCCAATGATGTTTTCTGAGACTCCTTTTACTGCTCTCCTTTTACATTGGAGCCTTTAGCTTCTTGAGATAGGTACAATTTATTTTAGCTGCACCAAGATACAAGTCTGTAACAATTGCATTTATATTATTAAAGGAAGCAAACCAGGCACCGCTCTCTAGCTCTGAGAACAAGTGTCATGGCACAGTTCACATCCAGATGGCTAAATCTCTTACCCTTCAAAATAGGGTGCCTTCAGACTGCCTTTTGGGATTGGCTTGGTCAGTGTTGTCCCCTGAACTGCACCCAGGAATTGTCTGTGCAAACACTAGCTGCCCCAGGTGGCAACCATGTTAACAAGGTAACAGTAGCAATGACTGTGTGGCATTGCCTGTTCCCACACCCCTGTGCAGAATAGTTTACTAGTACAGGCATTGCCAATAAAGCTTTTAAGTGCTACTGTAATGCAAACAATAAAATGAAACTGGCAGATTTCGCAGTGTTATGTTAATCTCTCTGGGTGTATTTGGACATACTTCTTTTAAAACCCAATGAATGCTAAAAAAAAAAAAAGAAAAACAATAAAGTATATCTATTTTCCCATTCTGGAGAAAGATAACCCTAATGGACTGAAATCTTACATTGCTTTAATTTGTCACAGATTAAAAGGATTCAGAAAAGGTCTGCGGATGGAAACACTGGCTTGGACACCATCTGTGAGACAGATACAGGTTTCTGTAAACAAGTTACAGCAATAAAAATTGGAACCTGGGATAGATTCTGGGATATGAAAAATGCACACTTAAATATTTCTAGCTTTAAGGCTCAAGTTGGAGTATATCTGAGCTGTACAAAATAATGTAAACATGAAGACATGTTTGTGGAAGGAACTGCAGTGTCTCACAGGCCTGTCTTTAACTCGGGGTTGGTTGTTTCCACAGTCCAAAATAGGTCAGTGAAGCAGACCTTGGTGCATTGCTGGATCTGAGCAATTTCTGAACACCAGTGTGGGACCTCAAGGGTAATTTTTCATGTGGTGTTCGCATAGACTCCTTGCTATTCTGCTTTACCATATTGACACTGTGCTCTCTCTCCTCTTACTGAAATTCTTGTTTGTTTCCTTCTTATATAGATGCAAAGGGGAATGAACATCCTGCAGAAGGGTGGTTTGTAGTGATCTCAACATTTTAACACAGGACTAAAGCAATATGGTACGCTGTTTTTAAAAAAATATCCTAAACCATTTGAACCCATTCCGTGGTACTATTAACAATGGCAGAAGGATTTTATATATGCAAAAACACAGACTAAAATGGAAAGTTCACTGCCATTGCTTGTCTTCTTGCTAACTTACTCAGGAATTTGCTCTATTTGGACTTTTTTTATTAAGGTAGCCCAGTGAAAAACCTCTTACAGATATAAATTTATAAATTCATAATAGGAAAGAGGCCAAACATGGCCTCTAATTCTGATGCAGCCTTCTGGTTCTCAAAATTATGAACATATTAGAGTCAGGAGCCCAGTTTTAAGGTTGTTCAAGTAACATGGATTTTCAGTGAAAGATTAATTTCGAAAGGGGGGGTGGTGGGCCAGTAAAATTGTCTCCTTCTAGAAGACAATATTACAGCCAAAGACAGTTCAAAATGTCTGAAACTGCTTTTATGCAGAAAACTAAGGAATATCAGGATTTTTTTTCCTCTAAACACAAGTATAAATTTTCAACCTGGACAAGATCATAAACCTGAATCAAAATAGTGAAATTCAGCCCAGTGATAATTAAATTTGGTTTTCAACCTCTTTAATATCTGTATTTTTGTTGTAAATCCTTAAGCTAGGGTGGGATTGCTTTGTTTTGCTTTTAGCTAACCGCTAAAATGTCTCTGTCTCTCAGCCAACTAATTCAAAAATAACAAAAGCATTGAAGGTAGATCTGTTCAGACCAAAGGTAATCAGGTTTTTTGGTATGAAAGTTCTTTAAGTTTTTCTTTGTCATCATCTGTGTGACAGGTGATTATAAAGGAGGAAAATATCACTATTCCACTCAGATAAAAAAAAAAAAAGTACATGTTTTTAAAATCAAAGATAATCCATTGTTTCTCTACTGTTGGTTCTGGACTTTGTTGTTTGTTTTTTTTTTTAGTACAGACTTTTACTCAGTAACTTACAGTCTCCACTGCTGTAAACTCACCAGGTCACTTAGAAATTCAGTTCTGTCCTCCTGAGTTTGCTCTTTTTCATCTTGAAAGATATCTGCAAATTTCTACTGAATAAACACCTGCAGAATCCTTGAGCAATAGCTCAGCATGTGGAAAAGGTCGGGAAGTAGGGAGGGTTATTTTGTTTTATTTTCAGCTGTGGGTCCAAAAATATCCCAGGACTTGAAGACAATTTAAACGTGTTCTGGGCTAAGACCCAGTTAAAACTCTCTCTCTCTGAAGACTCTAACACCAAACCCAAAAGACAGAAACCATTTAGAGGTTACATAGGACCGCTATGTCTGACAAAAATTTTTCATAAAGAAGAGCTTTCTGAAACTTAAAAGGGGGATATAAATCATATTAGGAAACCAGGAATAGCATTAAGAAATATTGATTCTGTCCTAGTTATCTGAGACACTCTTTACTGTTTCTTTTTCAAAATATGCGTTTATGGCTTGGGCTGCTTCAGCTTCTCCTGCTGCCTATACTTCAGGAATGAGAGAAAGCTGGGACTTTCACCTAAGGGTGTGGGACTGCCTGCCTGCTGCCTGCTTCAGATGGTGTCAACCCAATTCAGGGGAGGGTTTCTCTGATAATGGCATTTGCTCCTGCTGCTGCTTTCTAACACAGCCCTCAGAGGATGTCACTTTAAGTTGGAAAAGAGAATAACACTGCATGGAAATGTGAGTTGTGCTATGAGGTAGAGAGGGTTTCACAGCAGCTAGGAATTTCTTTTTTTAAATAGAGATGTGCTGTGACTTTATAGAATATTGCTTCAGACTATTAAAGTTCTTGTATTAGAGTCAGAATTGGAAATGGACCCTGTATCTCCTCATTTGGATTTAGAAAAGGATACATCTGAATGAGCAATAAAACTCTGGCATGACCAATATACAGAGCCTGAGACATTCTAAAGCTTTTACCATTTGCCTTGATTAAAGATAATGTCTCATACTTTGTAGGTTGGTTAAAGTTTTCAGAA
This sequence comes from Fulmarus glacialis, assembly GCF_000690835.1. Lineage (NCBI taxonomy): Eukaryota > Metazoa > Chordata > Aves > Procellariiformes > Procellariidae > Fulmarus > Fulmarus glacialis. The sequence continues at coordinate 24,510 of NW_009199932.1, read as the reverse complement.
AAAATTACTCCAAAATGGTAAATAAAGAATATTCAGAATAATTGAAAGTACTTCAGGGAATTATCAGGATAGAAGATCTTTGATTCTAAAAAACCATTTGCTGCCATAAAATTAAAATTTGAATGCCAAGATTTTTAGATTCCTACTAAAGTTAAAATCTCTGTAGTGAGGAGGACAGACGGATAATCCAGACAAATGACCTAGAAATTTCATTAAGAACAAAGTTGCTTTGGATTGGCTCTTCACAGGTCATACCCACCAATGTCAATTACATAATCTGTTGTTCCAGTTGTTGTTATAGGTATCATATTTGTAAAGCTAAACCAGGAATTTTAATTTAAGACATACCATGGACATTATCAGTTTAACCTGAAAAAGTTTGAGCCCAAATCCAGGATGAATTTATGTAATCCAGGGGATTTATGTAATAAGAAATCTTATCATTGCTGAGTTTTGCAATCAAAACAAATATACATTTGTGTGCATATTTCTTCATTGTTTGTCTGCTGAAATAACAGACTAAATGACCAAAACCAGAAACTTTTATCATGGAACTGCTCTCAACTAATTTAATTTAAATCCAGAATACTGTCAAGAGAGTCAAGCTAACTCAAGTTCTCCTGTGTGTACTTCTTAGGAAGAGCAAATGTACAAAGAGCTTTTATCACAGCTTAGCTGTCATTTGGTTTAGCCATTGCATGTCTAGACCATGACTTATTGTTACTGGTGGGACTAAAATTTTAACCTGGCCAGGCAAATGCACTTAACTGTACTGACTGTGTTAATTATGGCTATTGCTGAGACTGTAAGACTTATGCACTATTTCTTTGTCATAAATAGTGATTTTAGTATTATAAAATAATGCAACAGGTTTTCTTTCAAAGGTAGTTGTCATTATTGCAAAACCCCATGGGCACGGTTTTACAGTGGGAGGGAAGAAATATACTCCACATATTTCCAGACAATAAAGCAAATATTCAGCAATGCCAGGAAGGGAAGATCACACTTTATGTGTATTTCTGTGTTTACTCAGGCTCATTTGTTCTGTTCTATATCAATCCTGTGGTGGATTTCTGGTGTAAAATGATTTGTAGATGCTTAAACTGTATTTGTGCAAATACTACTATCCCAATCTGATCCTTGCAGATAATGCTGAAATGGTACAATAGCTCTTATCAAATATCACTGGGAGAGAGCAAACTTCAAGATCCCAAGACAGAACTGATTATAAATATTTTATAAGATAGATGTCTAATGGATGGGTCAGATTTACTGTGACAAGAAGCCTTTATTTTTCTCTTCTCTCTTTTTTTTTTCTTTTTCCTTTTTCTTTTTCTTTACAGCACAACATAGGTAATGAAGAATCAGCATGAGACAATTTGGTTTTGAAGATTTCCCTCACCAGCCAGATTGGACATAAAACAAAATTTTCTAGGATAAGTCTATCCTTGTTGTCTTAACTATTTAAACATACTGACAAAGTTGTTTGTTTATGCTTTTCAAAAGAACACTTGTATCTTATCTCTTTATGAAGTACCTATCATATTTCTAGGGGTTTAAGTACAATATGGTGAAACAAAAAAAAGAAAGGCCTATTTGAAGCTGGCAAGATTTTTTTTCTTCTCTCTCTTTTCCTCTGCAAAAGAATATTATTGGAGTTGCTAAGCAAAATTAAGGCTTCCTAAAGGAAGGAAATATAGCATGAGAAACTGTACCTTGCTTACATGGTTTATAGGGTTCTTCAGTTCATTAGCAAGTGTTTATGAGTTCAGAAATTACGCATTAACTCCTATTTCTCAGTTTTCTCATTTATGGTATAAAAATACGTGGACATAATAAGCCTGTTGCCAGATAAGTAGTGTATTATTAATTTTTCTGGAGAGCTAACAAAGATATTTCACCAGTTTTAGCATTTCCATATCCAGTTTTAGATTTAAGTGACATAAATATAAGATCTACTACAATTACACCAAATAATAGTAACTATTTATAATAGCATTCATTCTGTATTAAGAGTGGGGAAGAGATGGCTGGTATTGGCATATGATTTAATAGATGCATCGGATATTGTTGTTTGTCGAGCATATGGTACTGTAGCAGATAAACTGAATAATCACTGGGAACCATTAAAGTGATTTCACTTCTAGAATTGTTGTACTTGTGCTGCATTGAACAGTTTGTAGTATTCTGCCCTTCAGACTGGACTGTGGTTCGTGCAGATATTGGGTTTCTATCTCAAAGATATTTCCACACTAACAGTTTGTCAGTAGACAAACGTCAGGTAGATGACATTAAAGAAAACATTATTATTTGAGAAAACCAGGTCAAATCTTTGGGGCTACTCCCCTTTTCTGACTTAACATATACGCCTTGAGAATTCCTAGTTTTCTGAGGATGTTCCTGTGAGATTTTGAGGTTTTCTTGCATTTTATTTCTTCCATTCTGAAATAGAGGGCTCAAAAATACAACTCTAAATAAAAGAATAAACAATTCACTTCAGAGCAACTTCGCTTTTCCTTTTTGACATGCAAATAACATTACCTCTCCTAGAGCAAAGATAATCATCAACATAGGAAAAGATAAAATATTCTATGCTCAGTGAAGCATGTGACTGGGCCATAAATGTTATTTCATATTACATAGTATGAGACACATTCTTAGAATTATGAAGTGGAATAAAAAAGTTTGTCTTGCGAAAGACAATGCATTTAAAAAAAATTATTTGTAAACCTTTTGGTTAATAAAAGAAAACTAAGACTTAACTTTTGGTAGCTGTTTCACTTTTCATACTTCATTGAACAGAAGGTGCTATTTTCAGTGCTCTGGAGAAAGTCAGCTACTGAGAGAGAAGATGACATTGAAATTCTTCAGCAACATTTTTTGTTAAACTTCATTAAAGTGGATGAAATGGGATCTATTTCAGAAGAGTGATGGGGCAGTAATGAAGAGAGGCCCAGTGCTATTGAGAGCAGCACACATCTGATGTTTTTATTCTGAGACCTGTTCCAGAGGAATATCCTTACTCCTTAGTTGCTGTTCTCTGTGTAATTATCACCTTTACTGCTAAGGACAGACAGCACATCATTTAATCACTGTATCGGCAAAGTCCTTGCCTGTGACATCCAAAAGCAGACAGGAAGGTGTTACTGAAAGAGAAAAGGACACGGGGGGGGGGGTTAATATTGTAAAGCAGAGAATCAAAGCTTTTGTATTTGATCTAAGATAACATATGATAAACAAACATAATAGAGAAGGCAGCTAGTGTCACTCAACCTTTTTCATGCAAGGTTTTTTTAAAATCCAGATTGCATTCAGCATTTATGCTTTTCAATTTCTCAGATAAGATTGCAAAACTTTAGATTCTATTAAGCCATTAGATACCGTAGTCTGTTCATCTGTTGTTTATGGTCAGCAAGAGACAGTACTATACAGTGGCTAATGACCTGAATCAGGTGATAAAGTCTGGGCTGACTCTGTGTTCGTGCCTCTGATCTTGGTTAGTCATAATTCCCCTATCAGTCTTTTCTTTGTCTACTTAATTGTATTCTGTTTGGTATAGGGAAATTTTGTAATACTATTTCCTAGGGTGTCTTGAACTTGAAGCCTTTCAGGAAGTCATTTCTGTTCTTTATGAATATACTTATTATTTCAAAAGTATTGCCAAGCTGAATTGTTAAACCACAGTATGCAGCACTGTATTTCTCTAACATGATCCAGCAGTTGGGAATAGAAATATCAATATCAGTCATGGGTGTTGTAATAAGGTTTGTTATACGGTTACTCTCTCAGACTCATAAATACCTCCTGAAACACTTCCTACACAAATACTATTCAAATAGTTCCTTTGTGGTAGCATTCATGAAAATTGCAGCAATATTCTTCAGAATGGGATCATCAAAATTCCTGATCCTAAAAGTAGCACGCTATAATTTTCATATAGCTGAGTGCTATATCTGTACTTAGTCTTCTAGTCTTGCCTTGCACTTTCCAGAGTAGGATCCACATAGAGTTTCCCTGGATCAGTTCTACCATCCTGGATGCAGTGACTTATGCCACCACGGTATGTAGATGCTTACTACTTACCTTCTTGCTGCAAACCTCACTGCTACGAGTCAACGATCCTATCTCCAAAGACCTCCCTGCTCCCATACATTCAGCCTGAAGTAACATTTTGTGCTAAGTAATTCATTCCTGTTCAAAGGATCCATGCCGACATACCTTATTTTAATGTATAATATGATCCATAACTATAGTTAATCCTGGGCTCCCCAGCACAAGAAAGATAGGAACTTATTGAAGTGAGTCCAGTGAAAGATGTGAGAAAACACTTTTTTTACTGTGAAGGTGGTCGAACACTGGCACAGGTTGCCCAGACATGTTGTGGAGTCTCCATCTGTGGAAATATTCAAGACCTGACTGAACACAGCCCTGGGCAATCTGTTCTAGCTGACCCTGCTTGAGCAGGGTGTTGGACTAGATGATTTTCAAATGTGCCTTCCAACCTCAACTACCCTGTGAATCTGTGATATCAAACTTCTTCCGTATTGCAGAACACAGTACTAAACTCCGTACAGGCTGAAGAAAATCTGTATAACTTTGAATGAATCACAATTCTTTGCATTTGAGCCACTGTCATGAAGAATTCTCCCTCCATGTACTGCATCACTAAAGTGCAGCTGTTTAGTCAGTTCAGGCCAAATCTATCCATAGAAAGCATATCTGTCTTCAGCAATGTCTTCTCACCCAGTAAGGACTGTCATTGTTTAACCTGGCAGGCAGCCAAATACCACGCAGCCGCTCACTCACTCCCCCTGCCCCCCCAGTGGAACGGGGAGAGAATTGGAAGGGTAAGAGTGAGAAAAACTCGTGAGTTGAGATAAAGACAGTTTAATA
>NW_009199932.1:19024-19513 GCF_000690835.1 Fulmarus glacialis | reverse complement strand
CGATCGGTACTTCCTGGATCACGCCTACCATTCATATACTGAGCATGACGTCACATGGTATGGAATACCCCATTGGCCAGCTGGGCTGGCTGTCCTGATTATGTTCCCTCCCATCTTGTGTACCTAGCTCAGTCAGTAGGCATGGGAGCTGTCCTTGGACTAGGAGGGCACTTAGCAACAACTGAAAACATCAGTGTGTCACCAACATTCTCCTCATATTAAATCCAAAACACAGCACTAGGAAGAAATTTAACCCTATCCCAGCAGAAACCAGGACAGTAAGGTAAAAGGCCATCATGTAAATTGCCTCAGAGAATAATAAAGCTCAGAATAAATTTAGTGGAAATGGTGTAGCGTCTCCAAAATCATGTTGTTTATGAATCCAGAAGAATGGTATTTTCTATGAATTTTTCTGAAAAACTTACACCATTTAGTGAAATCCAATATTAGTGGTTTTTCAACTTAAATTAAAATTGATAGCAAGTCTTC
>NW_009199932.1:5883-18998 GCF_000690835.1 Fulmarus glacialis | reverse complement strand
TCCCTATTCCCTTCTAAAGTCAACAGATTTTGTAATCTGGGCTTTTATTTTGGCATCTAGACTTAAGGTAAATTCTTCTTCCTGAAAAACTCATTTCTTATACGACCATCACCACTAATACAAAAAAGGCAGTATGTCATGTTCTTATTCTCATCCTAGTAAAATTTAAAAAAGAAACATTAACTTCATCCCATTCAATTCTGTTTCACAAATTCCACAAATTCCAAGTTTGTGGAAACAGGCAAACCCAATAAACTCAAAATGTTTCACAGGAAGAATTCAGAGCCACAAGCAGGAAATCAGACCTATTGGCCTGGCTTGGTTTAGAGTATAACAGGTTTCCAAAAGCTCATGGAAATGTGTACTTATTGCAGGTAAAATGAGTTTGCAGTCCTCTTTTTTTTTCCCTCATAATATACTGCATATTAAGAACAAGCTTTTCAAAAGTGACAGATAATTTTCAGAAACAACTGAGCATCTGCTCTCTGAAATTAGATCTTTTAATGGTGCAAAATTGATCCAACAAACTTCATAAAAGCTTTTCCAGGGGCCAGAATTTTACTCTTCATATGTGGTGATTTTGAGAACAAATTTACTTGGACTTGGAACTGGTATTCAACTTCTATAAAAGAGTTATTGTAAAAATTATTTCCAGAGTTCAGAAGCATTAAACATATACATTCTGAGGAGTAGAAAGAGTAATAATGCAATTATTAGTTTATTAGTGCAACGAAAAAGAGGGAAGAAGGGAAGAAACAAATGACATTCCTTTTCCTGAGAGTCTGTTCACCCCAGAAAAGGAAGTTTCAGCCTGGTCTGTGGGGAGTATTAGAAAGGATAAATATGTTGTGACATTCTCCAGTTATGTTGCTTTCTCTACCTTCTGTCTTAAATATGTAACTGCTGTTCTCCTAATGTGACAAAATCCCATTGCTCTCATCTTGGTAATTAAAGTGCAGTAATACTTCAGGTGATAAAGACATGAAGAGACATGTTAATATTTCAGAGATTTTTTTTTTTCCCCTCCTTTAATTCAAAGATGGAAATAAGAATACCTAGTTAGCTTGGAAAGATACAATGATTATGGAACACCATGACTATGGTAGACACGTTTAAATTAAAGGTCACTGCCAAAAGAACAGTTATCTTGAATTCTATCAACATAGCAGAAAATATGTGTCAGAGTGCCTAGAAAGTCTATTGGGGCTAAATCACACTCAGATGGTTGGATCAAATTGTTTTTTATTTAAGATACATAATGCACATGCATTAAGGAAGTGGGGTGGCTGATATTTTTGCAGAGGAATGCATGTAATTCTCCAAATGAATATCACAACAGTAAACAAGTAAAATCGGATTTCATATTTTTTTACTACATACGTATTTTTCAAATCCATTTCCTTTATTGAAGCCTTCCTGAAATATCTTAATTCATGTTTTATTGGACCTTCCCTCTCCTTCCTTCTCACAGCTGTTAGGACAGTATTTACTCAACATTCAATTCACGACTTTAAATCCTGACCCTCCAGGTTTTTTGTTTGCTTGTTTGTTTCTGAATCTGTATATTCAGGAAAAGTCTCATTGAATTAGAGCAATTTAATTGGGGATAGGATGACGTGACCAAAAGGGATCATCTGGTGAGGATGCACTTCAAATACCGTGTTCAGTTTTGGGCCCCTCACTACAAGAAGGACATTGAGGTGCTGGAGCGTATTCAGAGAAGGGCAACGAAGCTGGTGAAGGGTCTGGAGAACAAGTCTTATGAGGTGCGGCTGAGGGAACTGGGACTGTTTAGCCTGGAGAAAAGGAGGCTGAGGGGAGACCTTATTGTGCTCTACAACTACCTGAAAGGAGGTTGTAGCGACGTGGGTGTTAGTCTCTTCTCCCAAGTAACTAGCGATAGGACAAGAGGAAATGACCTCAAGTTGCACCAGGGGAGGTTTAGATTGGACACTAGGAAAAACTTCTTCACTGAAAGAGTGGTCAGGCCTTGGAACAGGCTGCCCAGGGAAGTGGTTGAGTCACCATCCCTGGAGGTATTTAAAAGATGAGGCGCTTAGGGACATGGTTTAGTGGGCGTGGTGGTATTGGGCTGACGGTTGGACTCGATGATCTTAGAGGTCTTTTCCAACCTTAATGATTCTATGATTCTATGATTCTATGATCAAGTCCTTTCCTCTAACATTGCAGCCAGCTATTTGTACCAGAAAATGTAACAGAATATTCTAATCACACACCAGAACCCCATAGCAAATCGAAACCCCATAAGAACATACCAATATGTGGCTAGGTAGCCACAGAGTGAAAACTGAGATTATCAAAGTAAGTGGCCAGACTACAGAGAATGGCTGAACAACTTCCCCCGATTCCACCCAAAAGGATGAAGGCCAGGAAAGAATCAATCACAGTTAAATGAAAACTATAGTCCTGAAAGTGAAATGTTAAAAGGAAAGTTATATGCTCATGAAGAAATTCTGCTTTTGATAGGTCACTTATCAGGACATGAAATTGTTTTAGAAAAATATTTTCAACTCTAATTAAAATTTCTTACAGCCAGAATCAAAACCCAAACACAGAAAACAGTCAACAGACCAGCAGAGGAGAAGAAGAATATAACTTGATATCACAATGGGAAACTTGACGAGAACAAGAACTTATCACCTGTAAGGGAATATCAAAGGCAAAATTTTTCATGCCATGAAGTTCTTTTCAATTCACTTCCGCAGACTACACCAAGAAAAGTGACGGTTTATTGAATAAGCATCCAGAAACTTTTTATAATAAATAAAATATTAATAATCATTATTATTCATAATAACAATTATTATTAATAGTATTTTTATTTATTTATTTAGCAATACTCTAGAAGTTATTGGTGTATTACAGATACACAGATACATAGAATGATAGAATTTCTGTCCCAAAGAGTTTCTGAACTTCAGTTAACACTTTTCATCACCTCTAAAGCTCAATGGGCAAGTAGAAAAAGAGGTTTAAGTGTTATGGCTTTTTTAAATGCATCAAAAAAAATTGCTGTTGCTGTAAAGGCCACCTGCTGGTGTTTACAGTAGTCCTCTAAGAGACATTTCAAATCAAGACAACTTTTTCAAATTCAAAGTTGTGGAGCATCTATTAAAGTACAAATTTTTGTGTTACATCACTTGCATCAGCAATATTTTTGCTAATGTTACATATGCACTGCCCAGATATTCATGAGTATTAGGAGGTTCATTGAATCGTAGAATCAAAAAATCATGTAGGTTGGAAAAGACCCTTAAGATCATCGAGTCTGTAAACATAACACTGCCAAGTCCACCAGGTAGTTGCAAAAGTGCATTTAAAATTGCAGAAAAAGAAATTTGATTCAAGTATGTGGTGAAAAAGCAGATGATTAAAAATTATCTTCATTCTTGCACTGTGGTTGAACAAGTGTCAGAGATAAAAATTTGTCAGTGGGACAACAGCAGAAATTTTATGGGAGAGGAACATGAGACAATTTGTTAAAAATACTGCCAAAAGTGATGCTCTAGGTGAGGGTGAGACTGACCTAAGTCTTCTCACTTTGGTTTTCTGTCCTCTTTAGGTCTTGCTGATAAGGAATGCTGACTCTTACCTTGTTGTATTAAATGTCCTTTCTTAGTGCATGTGCAAAATGTCCTTTCTTAGTGCATGAGAAACAACTTGGGCTGCCTGTATTGTTCCCTTATCATCTGGGGAAATATAAATAAAGATGCACTTCTTACAAGATTAAGAAAATCTGAGTTCTTCAAAAGAGTAAATGTGTTTTAAACAATAATGGACTTCAAAGTTCAAGGCCAGTAGAAACAGTTACTGATTATAACTAGTAAAGTTACAACTAGAAACTTTAAGCATTTGGAGAGCATTTGAAAAATTATTACAGGCAACTTCTCTCTTTCTGCTCTATCGCTATGAAAGAATGTCCTTTTCCTCTGATTATCCTGCTCTTTAGGCATGAGTTGTCTAGACTTGTGAGGAGGGAGGGGGGACATTAATGGTTTTTATTCAGGCATCCAGCAAGCACAGAAAAGGAAATGATTATTTTTTAACTGAATGCACTGGTAACGATGCACCCAAATGCCCCAAACTAGCTTTATTTTTCAAAGCTTCTAGAGGAGCAGAATGCAGGATCCATAGCATACATATTAACAGCACCAATTATCCATGTGACTGCTGCTCTTCTTGAGCTCTGTATATTTCAGGAGATATATTTTCTTTCTTTATGCTTTGTGCTCAGAGTGTGAAATCCAATAAAGTAAACCAGAGAAGTATCACTGATATTGTGGGCTTTTTTACTACTTCCCATTGTGTCCATCAGGCTAATTAATTCCTGTGATATAACCATATATATTCTGCAAGTGATTCCTGGACACATGTTGGCAGAAGAAGGTTTCAGGGTTTTTGTTGTTCTTCATTTATATTTTTCCCAGCTTTTTCCCTTAATTCTCTTCACAAGAAACAATAATTCCTGCTCAAACATCTTTGTGCTCTTACTTCCTTTCCCCACAGCTGCTGGTTATCTGAGTTGCATTGACAATAACTTTGCAGCATGTTGCTGAATGTTTTTTCTTCTCTCAGACAGAAGTGCAAGCACATTTTATTTCATTGCTTTTTTACATGTCCATAGAGACAATAAGTAATGGCAAATTTAAAAAAAAAAAAAGTCAATAATTAAGGAAATGCATGCACAACCATGTTTTGGGTTGGAGGGGTTTAGTTGTCTCCTTGGAAGGATTTTAACTTAGGGATTAAATGGCACAATGCTGGATTGTATTTGCACTCATCTTCAGTGGTCATAGCCAGCATGATATCAGACAATTTGATGTGCAGTATGTTTTGAATACAAGGAGATTTTGTAAATGTTCACCCAGACTTCAGGAGCTTATGTGGAGTAAGATTTGTTCCCCTTCTGAGCTCAAATTTGGGATGGCCATAAAGAAAAAGTCTTTGAACACTGGTCTGCCAGGCCTTCACTGACCATAACAGTAAAGAAAGCCCAAGTGATGTACCATTAATTTTGGTATCAGTAATATCTAGGAAAAAAAGACTGCAGAAATACTTTGATTTTTTTTGTTCAAATAAAAAGTTTTACATTTCTCTGGACTTTCTCAGTTTGGGTCCATGACCAGCTTTTAAATCTTTAAAGTGATTATGTGAAATATTTTGATCTGTGTACATTTCTGAAAGCAAACATTACATGTTCATTTCTAAATCTCAAAAGCTATATCTTTCTGTATTTATTATCCAAATATAACCAATTACCAGTTTCCTATGAAAACATTTATTTATTTAACTGCACCATACAACAGTAGATGTGTATCTAAATTGTCAAGCATGTATCTTAACTGATATCAAATTACTATAAATTAAAAAGCAATGCTAATTTTAGAGCAATCAAATCCTTATTTGAGACATTTAATTTAATATGTCATCAAAAATTGTTTGCTAGGAAAATTCTGTTGAGACTTACTATCATATTCTCATTATTATCCTGAAGCAGTGAGAGTTAGTTAAAATTTCGTTATAGGAATACTAAATATCAAAGAATTTTTACATGATGCTCCACAATGTAATACATACTTTAGTCTAATCAATTACATGTTTGGTCTTTAAAACCAATCATTGTATCAAGCAGCTAAAGAAATTTGGGGAACTCATTTAAGCTGATGTTCCAGCATATGCAAAGAATTTCTTCCTTATTTCCATTTTAATTGGAGCAAAATAAAAGCTGTAGTTCATCAGGAAATTTTCATGCACCACCACTTAGTTTCAGTCTTAAACTTTAAAATGGGCACTTCTGATGTGTTTGAACACTTGCATTGGCAACGTATTGCTTTGGTTTCTAACTGCCCCTCATTTTGGTAAACACTTCAATAAAGTTCGCAATTTAATATTCCTATTATCATCATTACCCACAGTGCAATTATGTTACATTAAATATATTTGACCCTTATATTAAGAATGTGGTTTGATGGACCTAATTACTTATGCACTTTTGTTCCCTCAGCTTTGTTTAGAAAGTCTTCTAGGATACAGCAATATTTTTCTTGATGTGTGTTTCTAAGCAGTTCTTTCAACAAAGGCACTTTCTTTTCCAACTAGCTGGTTTAAGTGCAAATAAAAATCTCTCTCTGAGAAATGAGTTTCAATTACAAGAATATGACTGTGATTATAACTAAGTAAAAAATAATTGTAACCATTAATTTGTCTAGATTCTCTCTCATCTGCTCATAGCAGGTAATAGTTGGCTCAAGTTTCTCTGCTTGCAAAATTTTAACAGTAGTAATACCTCCAAACTGATAGTGTATTCACTGTAGCAGCAAACACGTGCCTCTTACTGTCTGGCTCCAAAAATTTGTATAATTTCTCTCAGTTGAATTTGGTCAGATAGTTGCAATAGGAAGAATGCCGGTGGTTCAATTCTCATTCTTATAGTTAGAAGTAAGTTAGAAACCTGGTGACTTGAATTTTCTGATCCCTCAGAGTCATGGGGCAGGAGAATGCATGCAGATATCTCTGACCAGGTTACTGTGGTTGAGGATCCAGATCCGCTTGGGCTGAAGAGGACTTAAAAGCCTAGTCTCACTCCTAGGTTGTAATATAAAGTTGCATACCATTACCACTGCTTCATTGGCTACAATCTGACAACTTCTCTGTTTTTTCAGATAAAAGGTTTATACATAATTTATGAATGGATTCCAGAAGCTAGGCTCTGCCACTTTTACATAACAAAGACACTTTTAGAGCCCAAATACACAGGTTTATGCTCTGGAGAAAAGTAGTATTTCAGAAGCTTATTTGCATTTGAAATTTTGGAATAATTCCTGTCCAAATTTTCATGTTGTTTGCCTTGTTTGCGTGCTTTCCCTCCTCAAAAATACCCCATGAAACCCATGCACTTAACTCTCAGCACTAGGATCTGCCATAGAGACGAAAAGCCTAAAATGGAAGAGTGCAAAGCCCAGAGCCTGGACTTCTAGAGTCTCCCTTCTGCCTGGCCCAGACAAAAAGTGAGAAGAAAAATCTTCATAGTTGACATTTTTAGATTCAAGTTTGTATATATGTGTATATCTGTGCATATATATATATATCTATATACAACTACAAAAACATACCTTAAAACTTACACTTTCACTTTCATAGATTCACTATGTTTGTATTTAATTTAGCATTTGGAAGTTCCCAGTGTTGTACTTTTTCTTGCATGCTTCTTTCCCTTTGTGAAGTGTAGTGAATCCGTTTGTGGCATTTAAGATAGATGAAACCTCTCTGAAAGATGTTCATATTACCTGGCCTTGTGAGGGTCTGATTACTTTGCTATTGGACATCAATACATTTCTTTCAACTTTGCTGACATCTCATTAATCGTGAGTAAATTCATGCCAGGTCCTTGCAAGAATTGTAATTGATGCCCAGTGGCATCCAACCAAGCTCTTAAATTGTTCATCAATAAAGTAACATGTAAATTCTGTCCTTGAGAGACAATGAACCTACTTTATTCGGACCCCAACAGAGAATCCCAACATCCGTTTTTGAAATTTCCTGTTATTAGGTTACTAGAAACTACACTTAATGGTGAGGAAGAAAGCATAGAAAAAAAGAGCAGATGGAAAGCTGAATAATGAGAGCAAATTATGAGCACAATACTATACTGTAACATACCTATAACACATGATTCTCTGACCTGGAATTAACTTAACGGAGCAAATGTCTTGAACTTTGTCTTTAGGAGAGAGTAGTGGTGAAAAGAGAAAGGAAGGGAAGGGGAGGGAAGGGAAGGGAAACATACCTATAACACATGATTCTCTGACCTGGAATTAACTTAACGGAGCAAATGTCTTGAACTTTGTCTTTAGGAGAGAGTAGTGGTGAAAAGAGAAAGGAAGGGAAGGGAAGGGAAGGGAAGGGAAGGACTCCATTCTGCTACATTTACTGTTGCACTGCTGTCCACATTACTCATTTACATTTACTTATCTACTCATATCACATGCGTATATGCCCTGTTTAATTCTTGATTGTAGTGTAAAATTCTGTAATACAAAGATAAAACTTTGGAATTCAGGTTATTTTTCAGACTTTCTATTTTAGCAAAATGTATATCTTTTAGGACTGTAAGGAGATATTCATACTAACAACTCTAATTATAATTTGTAAGACACAGTTGTCAATAATGTACATATACCTGATTTAAACAAGAACAAATGCATTGTATTTTGAGAAATCGTCATGTATATGTCATTTATTCTCTGCATACTTTTTTCTAAAAAAGGGAAAATATATGCCATAATATGAATTATTATATTTTAGGAGCGAGGCAATTGCTACTAAAGCAAAGCAGATATAAACTTATATCATTTGGATATTTTGGAAACTAACCTGTTGCTAAAGAATTTAATTCTTGTCTAAGAAAATATTGATTAGTTTGACTTACATAATGAACTATTAATAGTCTAATTTTAATAATTTTGCCATATTGAAATTTATAAGGGTTGTTTTTTTGTTCAAATAAAAAGTTTTACATTTCTCTGGACTTTCTCAGTTTGGGTCCATGACCAGCTTTTAAATCTTTAAAGTGATTATGTGAAATATTTTGATCTGTGTACAGAATATTGAGTCCAGTTTTGCATCCCCCAGAGGTCTGTGGAGAAAGTGGAGAGAAGGCTGCCATGCTGTAAGGCACATGATCTGTAAGGAGTGGTTGAGGTATCTGGGTTTGATTAGTCTGTCAATGCTGTGTCTAAGACATGATTCAATAGCAGCCTAATAACCTGAAGGTTATTTCAGAACTGAGACAGCCAGACTCTTCTCAGTTGTGCTAGACAATACAACACGGGGCAAGAGCCACATTGTGTCTTGGGAAGTTTAAATTGGACAGAAGAAAGAATATTCTTCACTAGGAAGTTAGTGCAGGCTGTAGTCAGGAGAGGTTTCTCAGAAAGGCTGTGGATCTCCATTCTTACAGGCTTTAACATTTAGCTAGTCAAAGCCATAGCTGACTGGTCTAGAACTGGAGGCAGTCCTACACGGATCAGGAGTTTGGACTAGATAGACTCCAGAGGTGTTTTCAAATCAACATCCCTACAATCTTACTGTGATCTTACTATGCAGGAAAGACCCTCAGTGTCCCAGGAATCTCTAAGTCTGGATCCCTTTACCACAGTCATAGAAAACTTCCTCAAATCAGAGTCCCTAAAGGAATCTCCTCCAGAAGAGACCTTATTCCACCTAATAAATTCCACTGGCAAAGACATTGATTCTCTATACACGTAGCTACTACTTTATTTAATATCTTCACTTTTTTACTGACTTATTTTAAGTGTCCAGCCCTCTTAGTTATTCAGTCTCCTAGCAGACTGCCTGTTGCTGGTGACACAAACAGATAAGAGGTAACAATGCCTCTGAATGAGGTGTTGATGTTTTTATTGAGAACAAATTGTAACGATAATGTCCTTCATCTCACAGATCACATAGTTCCTGGCCTCTTCCCTCTTCACTCTATAAACCTGCCAAACTGTTGAAGTGAGGTTCCCACAACTTTTTAGTTTCAGTATAAGTTTTATTTATTAAATTCTGGCATAAAGATCTATATCAAAATGTACCAGATAAGAATTATTCAATGGCCTAGAATTACGTGTGCCATTGTTCTGGCTTCTTATCCCCATAAAAAAAAGTGAAAACATTTTTTGGCATTTATATGACACCAGCAAGATTAAATGAGATCAATGACTTTATTTCCACAAACTCTTGGATAGCGTGCCAAGAAAAAAAAAAATTTCTCATCCATATGTGGTGGCATTATCATTGTATTGTTCAATTTTGGCTCATGATCAATAGAATAATTTTTAGACATAACTGGACTAATGCTTCCACTTACTCCAGATGCTTTTCTACTTAGATTATTCCTGAAAATACCACTAATGGGCTTTTACAAAGATTTATGCAGCCATATAATCCTTTCTATGAAGAACATTATTGCCAGTGCAAAAATGCAGTTCACCTCTAGGTAAGGCAGGAAAATCACAAAGAACTTCATATAATCTTACATTTGGAAAATGCTCTACGTGTACCACATTTAAAGCTACGTTAGTCTCTTCTATATGGTTTAACAGAAATCTCTGCTAAATTCTTATGGACAATGTAAATGCTGACTTTTACTTATACCAAATAGTACCCTACCACAGAAATAGTCTGTCAGAAATTCTGCGATTGCTGGTGGAACAAAGTAATATTCATTGGGAATAAGAATACTAAGATTTGATATATATAAGCTTTGCATTTCAATTAGGAAGCCAACATTTAAAAGGTATTCCATAATAATGAATACCACAGTATTCCTCAACACTTTGGGTCTGGGAGTCAGGTCTGGGATGAATAACGGATGCAGAGTGGAGTGCCCCTGTCATCTGAAGAGCACCAAGACAATGAAAAACATGTATTATTCTCACTCATCTAGCATATGAAGTTATAAATGTACATGTTTATACAATACATGTACACGTAACCTACATACTGAGACTTGGATCTTGCCACCCCCAGCAAATGAGAGTATTTATTTCACAGAGGATTAATGATTAGGATTAAGTGCCAGCACAGTCATTTACAGTTTCTTTTGTGTCCCAGAAAAGAGGAAGTTTCATCTGTTAATCTAAAAGGATACTAGCATTTTTAAAGTTAGTGGAACAGTCAATAATTCTAGATTAAAAGTATTAAAACAGATCTCCTGTTTATGTTGTGGAGAACAGAAAACTCTAGCAGAACTGTCTGAATCTGAAAAACACCACAGGGAGAGTTTCAAATGTAAAGTTGCATACATCATCACACCATGATCCCCTTTGACGATGACAATAACTAGGATGAAGACCTCGTACAACCATCCTTACAGCTGTTGGCTGAAACAGGAAAGAACTTTCTTGAAATAATAGGTAGCAGGTGTGATTCATATTTTGCTTTTGGTAAATACTTTTTCTTTCTTTTTTTTTTTTTTAAGCTAACAGGGAACTGCAATGAAGAGAGAGGTCAACATAACCATCAGAATACAACGTATCCTCTTTCCAAGACCTCGACAAGCAATAAATCCATATTGAACCATTCTCACACATTAATCAGCACACGAGAATTTTAAGGTATTCAGTATGCAGCAGGTTTTATAGTGAGCTGCGTGGTATATTTGATTTGTTTTAGGGCTGATAACATGAGATAATAGTATGGAAAAAACCACACTCTGGTAGCAAATATCAACTAGTTTATCCCTACGTAGAGCTAAGCATTGGAGAAGAGCTATTGATCTTCCAGGGGTCTCTCACAATCTGGAACAGTGACCAGCCTGGTCTTTTGAAACTCTATGATTTCATACAAAGTGAACAGGAGAAACTTGTGGTAAGCTTGGAAATATTTTTTTAAAAAATCAACATTGACTTGCAATCCTTGGAGGAATGTTCAATGCAACATGATATTTTCAATACCTTGCCTCTTCTTGCCTTTACAACTTCGTTCCCTGCATTCAACTTTTTGCTGTTTTTCCATTAGGAAAACACCTGTGTATGCAGGAATCCTTTTTCTTTTCATTATTCCAGAACCCACTTCCTTCCTTCATCCCAGAAAACTTCACAAGATGCAGCTAGTTATATTCAATAGATAGGTAGCTCTAACTAGAGCATTTAATGTTCTGAATGCACTAGTCTGGAGTAATAAAGCTGGAATAAATTTAAATATTTTGCCTGATTTTTTGTTAGTACATGAGCTATGCATAATGTAATAACAACACATGGGAAAATTATACGTGACTGCCTGAGATGGACTTCTGTAGTGTATTCTTACACTTTTTTGGTCCCAGGCATTAGTGGGGAATTGGGTGTGAAAAACTGATCACCTATGTAAGTATTATTGCATGTCTTTGAGGGGAACATGTCTATATTGAAATATATATCAACTAAATTGGTGAAAAATTAACTAAAAAAAATATTCTTGTTTAACTGTTTTCTACTGCTTTTATCAAAATAAAATAAAATAAAAAATGGCAGAAATGTTCATATTTACTAAATATTTTTGCTCTTATGTACAATTCCAGAGATGGACAGTTTGAAGTAGAATTGTTATGCTTTCTTTTAAAAGGCAGTTAAGCCCTCTTGGTATGTGAATAAGTCAAAATACACAGTTGAAAGATTTCATTGCACAATTGCAGTGTACCTGCAGGGAGAGAGCTTGATGTGAAATAATACTGGATAGAAGAATTTTATTACCATGAAAATCCATATCAATAATGTTTCTCATAGTTCTACAGATCAATAACATCTTGGAAGCAGAAGTACTGCAATAGTAAACTGATGAGAAGTTAATTTTATCACAGGGGGATCAAAATTTTCATGAACAAATACAGACTTCTAGAATCTTACATCCTTATTCAAGTTTACATGTTGGGCTCCAAAGATTTATTTAATGTTTAATTCAGGTTTTTGCAATAAATGAATGTACGACATTTAGTATAGTCAGTATTTATATTCTTCATAATTATATAAATATAATATAATACATTATACAACATAATGTATTCTTATGCTATCATATTTTAATATCATATATTACGCCATATTGAATATTATTTTTGAAAATGTGCATTATAAATAATATCTATATATTTACTATATATATGCCTAGAAATAGATATGCATGTATGTAAATTTTTGCATCTTGCCAAGAATGTTAGTTAGTGTTTTTAGAAGTCTTAGAAATAGAGGTTGTTACTACTTTTCAAGATTGTCCATTAGTGGAAAGCAGAATATTATGTATTCAACACACAATAAAAGAATGTCAAAGCAAGTGAGATGAAAGATTACATAACACTGCAGAGGTATTGGTTGTAATCATTATACTCATTAAATATTTTGTTCCAAAATCAGGAACATCTACAATGCAGGAAAAGACAAAGTGATAAATAAGGTGACAAAAATAAAACACTTAAATTACTTTCTACCCAAGTAGCCTCAAAGAATAAATAATAAAAAAATATTAAAATTACATCAATAGGAACACTTAAAATTTAAAATTGATTAGGCTACTGTCATGGTTTAACCTGGCAGGCAGCCAAATACCACGCAGAC
>NW_009199932.1:0-5750 GCF_000690835.1 Fulmarus glacialis | reverse complement strand
AGTGATGCACAATGCAATTGCTCACCACCCGTGCTGACCGATAACCAAGTAGCGATCGGTACTTCCGGGGTCACGCCTACCATTCATACACTGAGCATGACGTCACATGGTATGGAATACCCCATTGGCCAGCTGGGCTGGCTGTCCTGATTATGTTCCCTCCCATCTTGTGTACCTAGCTCAGTCAGTAGGCATGGGAGCTGTCCTTGGACTAGCAGGGTACTTAGCAACAACTGAAAACATCAGTGTGTTATCCACATTCTCCTCATATTAAATCCAAAACACAGCACTAGGAAGAAATTTAACCCTATCCCAGCCGAAACCAGGACAGCTACGTTTTCATCTGCTGATTTTATCAGCATGAATAAGTAGCATGTTAACCTTTGCTGAAATAGGTGCCTGACTTGATTACTTTAAGAAATAAAAAACATAAAAGAGAATATAAATTGCAGGTTTCCATTCCATAGGGAAAAAAAAAAAAAGATTCAAATAAGAATTCAGGACTTAAGAAGAAATTGCCTATGCAGATAAGTTTCTATATGTGATCAGTCCCTGATGAAGCCCAAGTGTAATTCAGAAGGCCATTTCTATTCAGCAGGTATTTTAAGACATTCTTAATACTACTATTAGTAATGAATATGACATGACTTTCAAAATCAAGCAAAATATTAGTATTAAAACTCAGCCGAGATACCCATAAAAAGCAACACTCAGGACAAAATTTAATACTGCTAATGGATAATATTTATTTATTTATTTATTTACTTTGGCAACTGATCTTTCAACATAGCACCCCATAATATTCTGGTTATACATTTCAATGTTACTGGGGTTTTTTGGTTTTTTTTTTTTTCAAATTCCATTATATATCTGTTGTGTAGCTATGGAATTCTGTTTGACATATATATGTAGATGGATCTTACTAAAAGTTATATCATAAAATTCTACACTGAAAAGATTACATCAGAACTAATATTCATAATCAATTTTTATGTCACTAACATAGAAAATACAAAAAGTTTAGAATACAATGGGTCAGTTAAGCTATAAAGTATTTAGCCCATGCTTACATCCATCTCTGACATGGAAGAACTGAATTGTGCTGTTGTTTCTATCATACTTCATATAAAAGAATAAAGTGTGTAAGTATCCATTACTAGATTTCAACTTTATTTTAAATGTTGCAATGCATTGGTCAGGTAGGCCAATGCAGTAATATTTTGTATTGTATTAATGCATTAATATTTTAAACCTGTCCCATTCATTATTAATTGAAATATTAAATTACTGAGAATCAATATGACAATCAAGTTTATACACTGTGCTTGGATTATTAAGGAATAATAAAATATTTAGAGATCCTTTATTATGTTCACTTTGTAAAGTGATTGTTAGGCAATTACACCATCAACTCCCATCCTACATTTTATATATAACGTAAAGGTAAGTTTGAAAAGAACATTATTAAGCTTGCAAATCTAATACCAGAAACTCTGGAAGTGCAGGATTAAGGCTGACAGAATTCAAATTGTTTTTAATTCTCATACTATAATATTCCTTGTTATACAATGAAATCTTGCTTTTTTTTCCTTTAGGTCTTGTAGCTGATTCAATGAGCTAACTAAGACAGTGTTCAGATAATGAACGTCTATTCAATATATTCTTTCTCTCTTGTTCAGTGCAGGGTTCTGTGCCTTATTTATTGCATACCATACAAATCCTTTTCTCAAGACAAAACTATTAATTTTCTTGTAGCCATAAGGTTTTCAACACTGTACTATCTGAATTCTTCACAGACAGTTATAAACTTATTTCAGCAATATAGCTGTGAAGTGAAGTTTCCTGGGAGGTTTTTTTCAGCATAAGAATAACCAATTCCATCTCTTCACATACAAGATCATGTTGTTGGCCCCTGTCTGCCAAAACATATTTGGTTAACATCAAGCTTGATGGCAACAGTGGGTGTAAAAGCAATTCCACTATCTGATTGAGATAGATACCTTACACAGGCATGCCTTTGCAACTGCTCGTGAAACCACTGGTAACATGGCCTTTGTAGCATTTAGTAGGATCTTTAAATTCCACATCAACAGTCCTGTGCTTTGGGATAATTTCCCCCAATGTGAATACATTTACTCCGCCATCTCTCCACCAATTGTTTTGTAAATCTTTCAGTTCGGCAGTGAATTGTTACATTTTGCATATTCCGTCTCATAAGAATAAACTTGGTTGGCATCTGCAACATTATATGAATGAAAAATAAGAGAAGCTGAAAACAGCATCAACTGAAAGACATCCTGAGTTGGTTTCTAATCTGAAGTATTCCTCAGAGCAGATGCCCCACCTATCTACCTGGCTGTACTGTTGTATTGCTATGCAGCATATAAGATTAAGCAAGACTGTTGGGCTCGCATTGAACCTGTTTGATTTAGAACATTAACCAGTAGACGTAGCATTTAGGAATGAGTTAGATACCAATTTAAATATAAGGAACAAAGGCAGGGTAAACTAGTTTGTTAAAAGACAGTGTAATTCTCTGGCCCTTTCTCATTTGTTTGGTATTTTGAGGTCTGTAGAAAGAAACTGCCTTTGTCTCATTAGGCTGTTAGGTATGACATAACTAAAATGTAATACATTAGCTGAGGACATCTGCCAGCCTCACACAAGCACAAGGTCTTTACATGTGATATGGTAAATATTTCGTCTCGTCTCTGTTTCAGAAGACAAGCCTCAGGGATTCTTCTGACAAAATTCATTTATGTATCTAGTATCTAGCATTTCCAGAATCCTTCAGGTTTATAGATTGTAATGGGATAAAAAATGGTATACTAAATTTGCTGTTTTAAAATGTTGATCTAGTTTGGTTGTAGAAATTATTTATAAACAAATTTGTCCCATTAAAAATGTAAATCAAAGGTTTTCTGATTTTCCAGGGGAAAAAAAAGCCAGCCAAAACCTCTTTATTTGTCTTTTTAAATTTACTTTGATCCAAATCAAGTAGGAGCAGTTGCAAAATTTCTGGCTAACTTGGCCGAGTCAGTGTACGCTTTTAGGGCCATTTAGAATACTGTACATTCTCTAAAGATGGGGGCCGGGGGTGGAGGGAACACAAAAAAACAGGTCCGTGTTGCCATCTTGGAAAAACAGAAAAAGTTTCAGTTGCATTATACTGAGTTTGTGACTCATAAAGAGAATGAAGAAAAATTTTATTTTTTTTTAGATAGGTGGTACACCCTTTTGGACTCTCAAATAGAAAAGTAAATGAGAAATTGGTTAAATTCTATTCTATTCTATTCTATTCTGTTCTGTTCTATTCTATTCTAGTCTAGTCTAAATCTATATTATGCTACAGTAAATTTTCCAGATTGTAATTTCTTGTATGGAGACCAATATATTGGGGGCGGGGGGAGGGGCGAAGTGTCATCTGACACTGCCACTACACAGAAGATCGTACTACCTCCCGTGGCATACCACAGATGTAAAAGACAAGGCTGACATGCTTTTCACCCTGTTGAAAGAATTAGTTGTTAGTGCATATGCATATACATGGAAAACATACACTGTGTAAAGTTACATTGTTAAAGTATTTTATTTAAATCAAAATACACAGAAATGATATGTGCAAGACACAGTGAAGTCCAGTGTACTAGCATTCAATGTTCAGTCTTGTTATATATTTGTTGAAGACTCCTTGTTCTGGAAACAAGGCATTACTTCCTCAGAAGTGCTAAAGAAATAACACCAAAAAGTGTTATACAAATACCTCCTTTATACTTATTAATAGATACATGGCTTCACAGCCAGGAGACAATGTGTTTGGCCCAAAATCTGACTTGCATGTCACAAAAGTTTAGGGGTATATTACTGTGTCACATTTCATTTTCAATTGCTCCCGGTTGCCTGTTCTCCTCACTGCCTACATTAAGTGCTCCTGGGATCTCTCTGGAGTACCTGAAACTCTCACTGAGATGAAATCCTATGAGCAGTCCAGCGCCCATCTCACCCAGAAATACAGCTGGGGCCATGTGTCACCTGTTCCAGCTCCCAAAATCTCCAGTGTGGCAGAAGGCTCATGCTGAGCTGCTCTGCATTCAGCACATGCTCCAAGCATCATAATCTGTCTAGATGTCTAATGGGATGTGACAAGGTAACGTTATGGTGAGGGGATAAGACACAGTTGTGCTGTAGTCACATGAGAGGTGCAGAGCAGAAAAAATTACATGTGCAGCATATAGGCAAGTATGTACCAAGTTAGGCCTATGTGCTCGTAGTGTGGTGAAGTTTGGACATGAAGTGGCTGATCTGCTTTAAAGGAAGCTAACTTCCTTTAGCCTCCAGCAGAGCAGGCAGAAGCCATCCTGCTCCCATGACAGAGGGTCCAAGGACCCTTGAGTACCCTAGAATAAATTGCAAAAATAGTATAAAATCATACTTTCTCTCTGCCTTGATTATAGAGGGAGCCCAAAGACAGCAATAATGAACCAAATAAATGCTCCAGTTATGTATATAAAGATAAATGGAATGAACCTGAGTCTTTTTTTTTTCTTCTAAATAAAATTTTATTTCAATGAATATGATTTTGTCTTTTTGTTTTGGTTTGGTTTTCCTTTTGACTGATTCATATTTTCTGGTGGGTTGTAGGATATTTAAGCAATTTTCAAATTGTTATGCATCCTACAAACATATTTGAACTTTCCTTAGACAAATTCTCAGCTGTGAAACTGTCTGTATAACAGCCAGTTTATGAAGTAAATATTTTCTGAAGGTCTCTTTGCTCATAACTCTTAACCTATGCTTCTACTGTGTGATTCCTACTGTGTGAATAGCTCTTTAGGAATTCTTTGTAAGGAAGCAAAAACTCCATTACCAGTTTCTCCTAACCAGAGCAACCTCAAGTTTCCTTTGTTAACTGCTCAGGTCAAAGGGCACATCTATCTCCTAACTACAAACTTTATTTTTTGTTTTTCTTCCTCTCTCTCTCTCTCTCTCTGAAACTTCTCAGAAAGTCCATGTGACAGTTCTGGCAGTGTGAGGTGTCTGATGAATTGCAAAGGCAAGTGACAGGTTAGAAAGTTGTGAACTTGCTCCCTGGTGAAATTAAAAAGCCAAGCTTTAGCTTTGTGAATTCTTGTATTTTCCAGTTTTAGAAAGGTAGCAACCCTTACTTTGAGCTCTTTTGCTTTCCTCCACTAGTGTTTCCTGCTGTTGTCACTTGAAAGGACACTTCAAAGTAGTTCAGGGCTTAAAATTTAACCTGTTTAAAACTGTTGCAATCCTGCAGGGAATCGTCACCATATTCACACTACATTAAGTGACCAGAAAAAAAAAAGTCTAGCAACACCACACAAAAGATATTCTGTAAAGAAGTAGGTGCTGTTTGTGTGTGATTTCTAAGACTGCGTGAACTTCCTCAAAGTCTAGGTGACACAGATTAACGCTGAACATATTTTTCTCCCTTCCCCCTCACCCAAGCTGAATGTAACCTTACCAACTCGGATCAGATCATCAAACTCCTGGTGAATGTAAAGATCTGATTCATGCAAAAAAGCCCCAAGTCTGCTGTCTCTATGGCATTTCTGTCTGTGGAGTCCTCCATAATGAGCTGAAATACTTGAGAGGGCAGAGAGATGACAGGACAGACATTATGTCCCACCCAGACTTATGGAAGAGTGGGAGACAGCTTAGGTCAACCTTATTTCTTTTTGCATAGCTAAGGAATAGTCCCTGTTAAAGAATGAAACAATCAAGGA
>NW_009199931.1:0-466 GCF_000690835.1 Fulmarus glacialis | reverse complement strand
TTTCCAGTCAGTGGGAACTTCACCGGACCTCCACCACTTCTCAGTGATGGCTAGTGGTTTAGAAACTTCATCCACCAGTTCCCTCAAGACCCACAGATGCATCTCATCAGGTCCCATGGACTTGTGCACCTTCAGGTTCCTTAGATGGTCTTGCACCTGATCTTCTCCTACAACAGTGGATGGCTCTTTATTCTCCCAGTCCCTGCCTTTGCCTTCTGCGGCTTGGGCAGTGAGGCTTGAGCACTTTCCAGTGAAGACTGAGGCAAAGAAGTCGTCGAGTAGCTCAGCCTTCTCCATTTTGTCTCCGGAGAGGGCCCATATTTTCTCTAGTCTTCCTTTTCTGCCCGATGTACCTATAGAAGCTTTTCTTGTTGCCCTTGATGCCCCTGGCCAGATTTAATTCTATCAGGGCTTTAGCTTTCCTGACCTGATGCCTGGCTGCTCGGACAATTTCTCTGTATTCCTA
>NW_009199930.1:4949-25911 GCF_000690835.1 Fulmarus glacialis | reverse complement strand
ATGGTAGTGTTGGGTTGACGGTTGGATTCTTAGAAGTGATCTTAGAAGTCTTTTCCAACCTTAATGATTCTATGATTCTATTCTACGATTATCATACATGAAAAAAAAAATCCAAGTGAACAGTGCAGAACTTGGTATGATCATCTTAAAGGGAGGTGACCTATCAACTGTGGAATAGTTGGTCTTACAAGATTTTACAGAGCATAAAAGCATAGAGGATACAATGCATGCAGAAAAAATACTTAAAATGACACCCCCCAAAAAAACCCCCAAAAAATTGTTATGCAAGTGTTTTATACTTGAAAACTGAGTGAAATTCCTCATTGAGAGATTCCTGCACTTTTTTGAACTGACAGTGATAACAGGTCCTGGTTTTGTGCTGTATCTTTTCCCACACTGAGGTGCCTGTATATACTCTCAGTGGTACATACACAGCCATTTGGGAATTCTTGCTCTAGGCAGTGCCAAAAAATGCGTATGTAGGGCTGTGTTTTGCAAAATTTCACTGATAGATTTTGCTGTAACTGCAAAAATGGAGATGATTGAGATTTTTTCCCCTTGGCTGCTCCTTTTTCAGTTAAAAATGGCCTCCCCTTAAAACAAGATTTGTCATTGATCGTAATATGACTAGGTTTTATTTAATGAACATAACGCTGCTCTTTGTGCGCTTGTTTGATCTGCAGGCTACGTAATTTTAATTGTTTGTAATATGCCTGTCTCACAGCAGAAAAGCCTGTCAAACGTAGGCATAGGAAAGGGCACTGGGCAGCCACGCAGCCCAGGGAATGCCTTATCTTCTCCAGAGATGTGTCTCACCTCTTCTGGGAGTGAAGGATTCTTCCTTTTAGGCACACAACTGGGGCGCTGCCGAGTATTCCCCGCACTAGCTCATCTGGCAATCACAGATCCAGCTAACTGACGTTCACTAATTGCTCCTTTAATTTTCCAATCCCTCTAGCACCATAAAAAGCAGTCTTGTTTAAATTGCAATCTTAAATTGTAACAGCTACAGCAGCTACTGCTGCATTTGTACAGGTGAGGGGAATGACAAAGAGGGATCTGTGGAAGCAACGACTTCTGAAGTATTTCAGTCTTCACCGGTAACTCAGGAGTTACCTTGGGGATGCCCTGATTAGCAATAGTTAAGCGATCTGTTGAATACTGCGAAAATTTTCTGTTTGTGAACTAACTGGACTTAGTTTTCTCTGGTAAATCTAACTAGTATACTGTTCAAATAATTTTTAAAAAAACAGATTTGTCTAAGTTATTTGCAAACTACTCAGTTTAATTATTCATACTATAAGATTCTTCACTGAAACATTTGTTACTGTAGAATGAAACTGAGAATAAAAAATTATGAACATCAAATTGTCTTTCACACACACCTCAGGCATCTTTATGGTAAACAGCCTCTATCCCAACACTGAGTACAAGTAACAAGATTCTTACAAATCTTTGTATAACTAATGCCCAGTGTGGCCCTTTGTCCTAGTGAGATTTCATACGGGGTTCTGTGTCATTTCCTTTAATAGATTTTCGTATTTCTTTAACTCAAGCACTCCAGGCTGAGGTTTTCAAATCCAGGGATCTGAGGTTCAATTTCCAGAAATCACTAAATTAGTGATGTTTTTATCTCAATAGAAAGAGAGAAAAAAAGAAAAGGAGGAGGCATAAACTCTCTGACAACCCCTTCTTTTTCTGTAACAATTTAACCATCTCCAGGTGGAAATAATCAACACTTCTTATTTCATTGATTTCTCTGACATTGTGTTGTCTTTCTTTTTGGAAATTCCCAATACTAGCTCTTCCAATCCTCATCTCTGAAGTAACACGCTGTTCTCTTTGGAAGTATTTGGCAGATGCAGGATACAAAAATGAGCAAGGTTTTAGAAATGATTAAAACTTCTGGCTCGATAGAGCCAACCTGCAATTGCTATAATGGGATCCACTGGCAATCTCAAGTTTTCTGGCTGCATGAGTGCCTGTTTTCTTAAAGTAGTATTGTACCTGGCACTACTGCTGAGACTTTGACTGATGTAAAATTCATGCAAGACTGGAAGGCACGTAAGAGCTTACTACAGCTGTACCAGCTGCAGGGAAAAAAGATGGTTGTGAGGGGGTAAAGGAAAGTCGACCATAAATGGGTATATGCGCAAAAATCCTGGGAGATTTAGACACGTCAAGTAGAAACTTTCTACAGCGTAATGAGTCAAAAGAAAATCACACGCAGGAGGAAAATATGTCCCCACAGAGCCCCATCGGCTGCTTCACCATGTTACCAAACCCAAGTAACTCCAAAGCTGCCCGCACAGCTGCTTGCCAAAGAAACCAGATGCAACCAGTGGAAAAACATCTTCCCAAGTTTGACGTCTGGGTCTTGGGAGTGCCATCTAAGCAGGAAGGCGAGAAGGGAGGAGTGGTGCAATGTGGTGATCTGAAATAAATTAAAGCCCCACCACTGCGGTTTAAAAAATTCCACTAAAGAAGAGTGAACTAGGACCATTAACAAAATAATTTCTTCCAAATACTAATGATATACAAACAGCACAGTTAACACTAAACCAAGACTTCTGTAGGTCTAGATTTACCAGTGCAGAGAAGCAAGGGACACATATCACTAAGGGCATGTTTGAACGCAATTTCTGGCTGCAAAACCAGAAGCAAACAGCTTAACTTAGAACAACTGTATTTTCTTGATCCTGGGCCTAACACTCACTAATCTAGCTCCTGAGGTAGATGACATACTTTCTTGCCCATTGCCCAAGAGAATACAATGATGTTCTTCACTGTACTTGACCGCAGCTGCCATTTTATAGTCTAGTATTTCCCCTTCTATGTGATGCACTGAGAATTGCGAATGTAACGTGGATCCCCATCCTTGCTCCTCCTTACATTTCTGTCTAAATGTAGCTATATACCCATAAAAATATGGCCATAAAACCCTAGCGTACATATGCAGAGGTTTCACAAAAAGGACACCGGTTTCGCTGAAATATGTTTGGTTGCAGTTAATAAAGAGTCTGGTGCCTCAGGCCACTGATACAAACAAAATTCTGCAAACAGTTTAAAAAAAAGGTAAGCAAAAATCCTACACCGCATTTTGTTTATTATTCACAGCAGACTGAGATGATTCTTCTAGCTGAGCTTTTTCTTTCTCGGTAATACATCCTAGAGTGCCTCTCTGGTTTTGGCAGTGTCTGCTTATTTTTGAAGACTTACCTTCACAATTACATAAAGGGCTTAACAAGGACACACATTAGCAATTTAAAATAAGAACTGCAGTTGAAATATATTTTTAGAAAAATCAGCTGAACAATAGGGCTTGTACATTTGTTTCAAGATTAGGATTGCTGAACGATTAAAATTATTTCCAGAACCCTGGGAAATGCGTCCTGTATTACAAGCTTTTTCACAGTCCCTGGGAAATACAAAGAAAGGATCCCTAGCTGTAGCTTGTGTCAGTTGCCAAAATTATAGTGTGCGTGGTTACCCCAAGTTTTGTAGAAGCGATTATTCACTAATATTAAACGTTACACCCTTTTTTCTTGGATATCTGACCTGTTCACCTTCTGCCAAGAATTCAAAGTAAATGTCTGCTGCCCAAAATTATTTTATTATGTGCCAAAGAATTTTTTTGGCAGTTTTTTTTTTTTTTTCATGCAGGAAAATATGTTGGAAAAGATTAATACAACTTGGAAATGATCTTTTGATGAGCAGTACTTGGCACTCACTGTTTAAGCCTTTCTGAGGGCTGCAAATTAACAAAAAGAGAAATATGATACAGACAGAAAACAGAACACGAGCAATGGAAAGAGGAACTTAAAAAAAAATCTTTGAAAACAAGGTCTGAAATAACCCCCTTTTTCACTCACTGTGTAAATTAGACAGACAATTGTGAATAAATGTCAACGCAGATCTAGCAATTTAATGCAACTACGGGCAACGTTTGAAATAACTTACAAAAGCCACGTCAAGGAAAAAAAAATCTTTTCCTTCTAAATTAATGGAATGTTCTTATCTTTTAGCCCTGTCTGTGCAACCAAACATCCAAAGAGACGTGCATCGTTTTAAGGATCACATTTATAGAAGAGACTCACAGTCATACATACTTCACTTTTTTTCCCCGTAAGCTATGTTGTTCTATCAATCAGTTCTGATATACACCTATAAGCACTGGAAGTAGGACACCACAGCTGACACTCAGTGGGCATTCAGGAACTTCAACACCAGGATGGTTTCTGCTGGTGGTGACTACAAACGGAGTCCTAATACAGCTACGCTGGTTAGGTGTGAGGAGGGGTAATTTGTAAGTGCCATAGTTGTGCAGGCAGAAAGTCCCCAGCATGCAAGTTATTAGCAAAACTTGCAAAGCTGCAAGATGCAGCTTCTTTCACTGGGCCTGGAGAATTATAAAGAAAAGCAGTAAATTGATAAATGCGTAGCATTTCACTAGTTTTACTAGCAAAACCATTTTGACCTATAGATATCTGCCTTCCACCCAACATCCTATTTTCTTACCTAGATTATAGAATACCCCTAGATTACTGCATTTATGCAAGCTTTAAAAAACAGGACATGAAGTGATCAGAACCAAAATCTGTGCTATGGAATAAATTTGCAAAGGTGTAATTGTTTATGCTTGTGTAGCTTAAAAATCACCATGTTTGCTCAGTGTCTGAGATCCAACACTGTATGGCAACTTTCAGGCCAAAGAAAAATTAAAATAGCCAAGCTTAGAAAACTGTGAAGACATCTAGAAGGAAATACCAAGTAAGCAGGGTTTTGCAAATGGCAAAAGAACAAGATACTCAGTGTATTTTTTTTTTGCAGGAACTTAAAAAATTCTGCACCAAGTATTGCTTTTCTTACATGACATTTATATCGCTGTTGTTATGCAATGGGGATAAAAGACACAGAGAAAGAAGTTTTCAAAAGGACCTCTTGAAGTGTACCACAAAACATCTGAAACTGTCGTTTATACGTATGTATATAAAGTAGATACTGATCACAAAACTCTAAGTCTGTGCATATAAACACACATAAAAATGGTCCATACAGCTTATTACATTCTTTTGAAAATATAACCAGAACAAAGTATGACAAAACCAGTAACTTCTGTAGCTGTATTTTTTCCTCTCCGTTGTGGAATTTGGATTTTGGGAAACCGACCATCAAATACTGCTAGTATGTATTCACTGCTCTACAAAAAAAGAGCACAATGTGGTTTTGACTCACACATTGTTTCACACAATTCAGAGGTGCTGTTGGCTTAGAAACCAATTATCTTTAAAGGAAGCTGGGAAAAGTATTTACCTTTAACCTATCAGCTTCATCCTTCCCAAGATCTATAGCTTTGGTAAGTTTAAAAAAAATGGTTTTGGAACTACTGCCCAATAAACTTGTTGTCTTCTAATGCTGACCCTGATTTTCTTAAAATGTACTTAGTATTTGCAAAGGGAATAAATGATTACTAGCAGAGAGAGAAACTGTGCATAATAATACAGTTCTTATTTGAGAAATGGATTTGTCTTTTCAGCAGTCATCCATCCTCCAGCTATGAGGTATAATTTCAAATTCAGAGTCAGTCTCACTGTTTCTGGAATCATACAGTCACTTCCTCCCTAGCTTAAAAGAAATACAGAAAGGAGGGGAGAGATTAAAAAAAAAAGGAGCTGCATAAAACCTCTTATATACCCTTTTGATAATACACCATTTTTACTACACACATATTATGCTGGGGGGAGTTATATATATTATGTTACATTATATACAATATATACAGTTACAGATGGTTTCTCATTAGATAGGAATGTTAATTCTGGGGTGACTTTTAGGAATCACTTTTATTTAAACCAAAACCTTTTTCTGTCAAATTTCTCAAGTGTTCTTATCCAAGAGTCACTTCAACACATATTCCACTCCTAGAACAACCGTGGCTTTATTTATCCCAAATAATTCATGAAAGGTCACAAATGTTGGTTCTATATCCAACTTCCAGTATATCAAAGATTTGGATCATAAGCTTAAGTCATTTTGTTTTAGTTGAGTAGGCTGGCCCTAAAGAGGATAACACATCATATAAATAGGGCTGCATGCCCACAAATCAGATCTGTGCTAAACCATGAGAATTAAAAATGGATTTTGTATTGCTCCAAAGCCTAGCCATTGTACAGCTGAAAAGGTGAAAGAAACCCTGCCTTCAGCCTTAACCCCACTTTCTGAACAATATAGTTAGCATCTCACTCATACTGCATTTAGAGTTATATATTCACTTACATATATTCACCCATAAATTCACAAATAGTGCTTTGAAATAATAGAAAAATAATGTTAAATAGTGCCCCAGCACACCTGCAATAGTCTTTCCTCAGAGGATTTCGACACACTTTAGGACTAATCCTTTCACCATCTGCTGTGAGGTACCGTACGTAGTATTAACCTCACTTTCAAACAGGAGTACTGAAGCACAAAAATTTTAAAGCCAGGTTTAAACACCCAGTTTTTACATATTTCCTTAAAAAGTGTATTGTCTTATTTACTCAGCAATACCTGTTCAGCACCCAGTTACACTAGCACAAAAGTAACTGTGCAAATAGATGCTAAGCAAATACACAAGCGTCTTTATATCAGTGCAGCTGAGTTTGGTCTATGAAGTACAGTTACTCTATACTGCAGGGAGAATACGTGCAGCCCAAGAACCAGTGATAACACGTATGTAGACACAAATAAGGCAGCCATAGATTGTTACTGAAACAGTACTAAAATGTGTGTTTTATCATTGGCTGACAGGATGTCATTTCAAGGATGTTTTTTTCCCTCAGCAAACAAAAGGTCTCCATCCTTACTATTAGAGCACAGCTATGTACACAGCTTCAAGAGCATTCCAGTGACTATCGTGTTCGACAGCACCTTTATGTATAGGTTCTTTAAAAGATCTTTGAGGCTCCCCGGTTTTCAGCAGGCAAGCTGACCGTGAGCCAGCAATGTGCCCCTGCAGCAAGGAAAGCCAACAGCATCCTGAGCTGCGCTATGAAAAGCGTTGCCAGTAGGTCAATGGAGGGGATCCTTGCCCTCTGCTCAGCCCTGGTGAGACACACCTGGAGTACGGTGTCCAGTTCTGGGCTTCCCAGTACAAGAGAGACAGGGACATACTGGAGTGAGTCCAGTGAAAAGACCACGAAGATGTTTGCTGGACTGGAGCATCTGGCACGCAAGGAGAGGCTGAGAGAGCTGGGATGGCTCAGCCTGGAGAAGAGAAGGCTCAGGGGGACCTCATCCATATGCATAAATACCTGCGGGGGGTGCAAAGAGGACAAAGCCAGGCTTTTCTCAGCGATGCCCAGTGACAGGACAAGGAGCAATGGGCACAAACTGAAACACACATGGAATGCCACTGAAACAAAATAAAACACTTTTTTTAATGTGAGAGTGGTCGAGTATTGGAACAGGTGGCCCAGGGAGGTTGTGGACTCTCCATCCTTGGGAGATATTCAAAACCCGACTGGACACAGCCCTGAGCAACCTGCTGCAGCTGACCCTGCTGTGGGCAGGGGAGTTGGACTAGATGATCTCCAAAGGTCCCTGCCAACCTGAACTATTTTCTGATTCTGTTATCTCCTGAGATAACATCCAGCCTGAACTCTCCTATGAACCCAATGAGAAAAATTGGAAGAAAACATAAAAAAGGCAAAAGAAAAATCATTATCCACTGATGCTACTACCAGTGCACACTACAGTTTTTACTGTCACACCGGACAAGTGCCTTTATTGACCAAGTGATTCATTCTTCGAATGAATTATTCTTCAAGGTGTAGATTTTAATAATTTAAGCAAAACCCATGCACTGTACATTCCCCTTCTACCTAGCAGCAGCCTTCCTACACAAAGGAAGCAGTTAGCTTTGAAGCAAATTTAGCTGACCTATATATGCCAATTTTTTATGCTATGCTTAATCTGAATTATTTTCAACATACACTTTTCTCATCTGTGACTCAAGAACTCTGTGCCATACACAGTTGTTCAAAATACTCTAAATGTACCTCACATGCAGAAAAAATACAGGCTTCACAGAAAAATGACATAGGCTTATGTAAGTAAACACCATTGCATAACGCATAAATTCAAAAGAACAGAATATTCATCTTCAGTCATTCGCTATTGCCTGAGAACTTACCCAAGCAAACTGCGATATTTACATTTTGTATAAAATTTCTTTGTTAAAAAAGAGAATGAGTCATAAACAAGATACTTTCCTTCAAATTTTGTTGCTTCCTTCTCGAAAAATTGTAAATGGCATTGGAAAAATTGTAATTTAGTACTATTCCAACTACTAGTATCATCACAACATCACAATGATGAAATCCCAGAAGCTTCAGAATATCCATATTTGGATTATCTCATAATTTCCAAAGGCAGAATGAGAGTAAGATGCCCTGGATGTGGTTAACAGGAAAAGCCCATGTTTGTACATGCCTAATTCTACAAAGGATTTTGTGCTGTGATTCACAGAAATGCTTCAAGCTCTATGTGCCCTTGACCCTATGCTTAAAACCTGAGAGAAAATCTTATCTTGTAGGAAAACAAGGAAAATCTGTCAACCATGAACCAAACAGACCAACATGCTGCTGTCATCCTGAATGGAAAACAACTACACTACTAGCTGCTGCCTTAATTTGTATGGTTGGGAAGAAAACAAATGACAATTCCAAAGCATAATGGTAAACTGTCCCAAGTCAGCAGCTAAAAATTTCATTGACATCTTTTTAGCAAAAGCATCCAGCTAGTGTTTTTATTGTCTTGGACGTGGTACGGATTGTACACTGAGGAATAGTTTATCAAGTGTATGTCATAAAACATGGAAAAATTCAAACTGAATAGTAAAAGTATGAGCGAAAATGGAAATGTTACACAACCTTAACTTTAACAAGTCATTGCCACACATCCACTACAAAAAATGCCCTACTAGAGAGCAGTATAAGCCACAGAGAGCTGGGGAGCTGATTTTCAGATAAGGATTCTATACTGCAACATGCATGTAAGTGCTAAAAAAGGAACACAATTAAATCGATCAATGCATCAAAAATACCAAATTTGAAAAAGCTTTAATAACTGAATTGACATGTTGGGCTGGGTAGGGAAGGTAATTTATTGTGGCATTTGGACCTATGATAGGATTTGTCACTCACAACATATGGCAGCACGTTTTAGATTAAAAGGTGTGTGAGAGATTTGATTTCCCTTGGTTTTGCCATCCTCCCCCCTCCGCCTTTTCAATTTTTCTTGGAATCCTTATTAGTCCCATTGCATTGTACTGCTCTGACCTTCATTCCGAAAGACAAATAACTATCTGCTTCTCTTTTGGGCAAAGCAGAATGGGAAAACTCTATATTGTGAATTCTATATGGTTTTGTAGAAACACAGCTTTTCAGTCTGAAGAAAACCAATAGAAGGACTATGTCAGCAGCGAAGACGGCTGCTAGCAAAAGTATGCTTCTCAGGAGTCTGAAGAGGTGCAAAGCTGAATCAACATAATTTGGATGCCAGACCTGTGGCTTGTTTCACTTTCGTCAATGCACCTGCTTTGTTGGTATAACTATATCCACCACAGGAGTATTTTGTGTGCTCCTATCTCCACAGTGGTAGTACACTCATAGTGTAGACATAACCTAAGCCTGATTTTAGTAACCGAGGCCAACATTTTCACTTAAAGGTAGTCTTTAAATCAAGACACCTACAAATAAATATAACCTGACTTTTAAAAGTTTGACTCCCGAGATGAACAAAGCTTAGAAGTACTCAGCACTTTTAAGAATTGGGCCACTTTAAATTGTGCACCAAAAAGCTCACGTACAAAAAGGAGCAAACTGAACATTGCGGGACTTGGCTTTTGGATAGGAAGTAACAATCTTAAACGGAAATTAAACACTTGATTTTTTTATACCTCAAGAAGGGGTGCTTTCATGGTCCTGCAGCTGAAGTGACAACTCCTAGCCACCTTAGTGGTGGAATTCCTATGCCATCAACCCATGGAGCCTAAATGGAAATTATGCCTGACTACTTTGTTTTTCTGGGCATAGATAAGCCCTGAGACAGTGATCTATGTGAAGAGGCAATTATTTACTTACTTATTTTAATACAGCTAAGCAATTAGAGCCTTAACTTGTCCAAGTCCTGTCTTGTACTGGAGGGATTTGACTGCACTGCCCCTGGACGAGGCATCTTCTCCAGCCTGCTTCTCCAACAGCAGGCAACTCAAAGCAGTCTCCCTGGCTGTATTTTTTTTCTGTTAAACCACATCATCAGTCAGTATAACTCATCAAGTGCTACAACATACCATTTTATTCCATCTGCAAATGTACTTGAGAATCATTTTGTACTTCCTTCCAGGTAACTGATAAAGCTATTGAGCAGTATTACACCAAGAATGGATTCCTGTGAGTTCCCACTAGAAGCAACCTTTGAGATGAATATTCCCCAACTCTAATAACTTTTCAAGATGTTTCTGTTAGCCCGTTTTTAATCCATTTGGTAACCCTGGATTACACTGATTTTACACACTGTATTTCATTTTGGTTTTAACTGCAGAGTCAACAAGACTAAGTAAATGTCATAAAGTAGTCTAAGTTGTTATTGTCAGCACAGCTATCTCTGTCAACTTCATTTGTGATCTTGGAAAAAGCAGTATCAAGTTTGTTTGACAAGATCTATTATCCATAAAATCTTGCTGGCTGGCATTAGGCATGATGTCATCTCTTCATTTTTTGTTGGAGGTATCTAGTTTCAACCTTCCAATAATTTTGCTTGACCTATAGTTACCTGGATCATCTTGTTTAACCTTTAAAAATTCTGGCACAACATTTGCTGTTTCCAGTTCACTGGAACTCCCCTTGGTATGCCAAGATATGTTAAAAAGCAACAACAATGGTTTAGACAGTTCAACTCTATTAATACTCTCCTGTGCAAGTTTTCTAGTCTGATAGAGAATTAAGGAGGAACATAATTAATGGATTTCACGTCTAACTTCAATTTCAAAAAGCTGAACTTCTACTAGAATGACCTGCCAGCATTTTCATAATGAAGTGTAAAGCACCCGTCAGTATCTTTGCTATAATGTTTCAAATAATGTCAAGTAATTCTGTGCCTTGCAGCCGCTAAATACTTGAAATATCATAGGGACAGTTTGCTTTTTATATAGTTGTTCCGCCACATGTATTTCCTTTTGTTGTTTCTCTCTTCCTCCCACCATTTGCCTACATTTTATGGGAAACCCTGGAAGTTTTACAGGATAAGATTAAAGGACAGATACCTGAAAAAAAATTGAACTTTTGTACAGTCTTGTAAGCAACCTTCATGGCTGTGTTTGATATAATTTCTAGAAGCTTTGGGTTCAGCTAATGTTAATAAATAATCAATGTAATAACCTTGTTTTCAGCAGACTCCTTAAACTGTGGGGGTTTGAACTTAAACTGTATCTAAACACTAGCCCTCTAAATTTGGCATGCATTATTTCTGAAGCTATTGATTAAACATCTTTCATCTGCTGTCGCATCTTATGGCATTTATACTAGCAGGTGGAAAGGCAAGATGCTGTATAACAATTTCTGTCTTATTACCCTACTTTATCCGAAAATACAGATACAAAAATTTCTTCGGAAAAAACAATGACACTATGAAAGAAGATTCAAACTAAATGTAAGAAGCTTTTAAAATAGATTAGTGGATTCACCATTGGTTATAGCTCTTATTTGCTGAATGGAATTACTAGCAAACTGTCAGGTATATCTACAAAATCAATACCTAGCATCTAGATTTCAATATGCTCAGTCTGAAGCATATTTGAATATTTCTTCAAATATTTAACCTCAACTTCTACTCTCTTATATGGGTAAAATACAACAGAACAGTGGAAATACAATGTTTATGTGAATGCCTTTAGTATGTGTGGATTAAGTAAGAAAAACATTCGGCCCTTTACATAAGAAGGTTAAGAGCAGTAAAACTTGCAATTAATATGAAAATTTGTATGTGAAGTTCTCCCTAAAATAGCAAAAGTGATCACTTGCTTGTGGGAGATGGGTTACCTAAAAGAACTTTTTCCTAACATTTAGCTGATACTGCCATTCTTGAATGACTTTGTAAAGCCTCTTTCTGAATTATTACATAACACTAACCTACTTACTGATCTATCAAGAGGAATAAAAAAGGCTGGTTTTCTTTTTTCACATCAGGAAAAGTTACTGTATTAATACACCGTTATGTAGAATCTCCTACAATACAAATACAACAATGTAAAACAATTTCAGGACCTTTTAGGCTTCCATTATGTCCATCTGCGCACCACTCTAATGTTCAAAAGCCCTTTCCAGTGTGGTACCCAATAGCTGATTTTTAAAAATAAACTTTGTCTGGATGAAATTTCAGTTAGATAGTTTCTATCTTTCTTTCATCTGACTGCATGCCAGAACTAAACTATTTTTTTATAAGCTCCTTTATTAGAGAAAAGAATACAATTTGAGAAAACAGCTACTAACACAGGCCACAACTGGATTCTCAAAGAACTGTTTTAAAAGACCAAATCCTGAAAAAGTATTATAAATCTTCTTCTCGATTTCAGCAGATATTCCTTGCATAGGGATTTGAGTTCCTGGGATTGAAACAGTCTTGGAAGTAGAAGAAACAAATCAAAATAACGTAGCTAATGAATGCTAATTATAATGATCAACAGGCTAACCCAGTATCTTCTACCTGCTGGAATTTTGGTCCCCTATCCGAGACATGTCTCAAGTCTGGAGGGCTTATTCTAAAACTGGCTTCAAGTCTTCTGACAGGAAGATGCGTATTTTTCACGGAATTGTTTTTTTTGCTTCAGCATATGCAACACCAAATATTTTTAGTCAATTCTACTTTTACCAACCCAGAACATAGGGCCAGTACCAAGTAAACTAAGATCCTAGCTATAAATCCTTTGTCAGTGTTTCTCACCTCCCCTATCATCTCTGCATTAACAGAACATTCTCCATTAGTGAAGAGAACTTCTACTTCTTGCAGTCAAACAGTGGAATCAAGACTACGAAAACAAAATAGACCCTAAATTTAAGTTTCTTTTTTTTTTTTTTTGAAGGAAAGATGAAGCTTTCCTTCTAAAAGGAAAAGCCATGTAAAGACATTATTTTCCAATATGAAAACAGATAGAGGTGGAAGTGATACTAAGACAGAGCCACACTGACACTTGTGCAGCTCAGTTTACATATGTAATTACCCTCATGAAATTCTAAAACATCAGATGCTTGCACCCAGATTTCCATTTACAGCCAATATAAAACGAATTTAGACAATCCCTCCTTACTTAATAAGTATCTGACAGAACTATTTCAAGTAGCTAAGCAAAAAGATACAAAATCCATGTGCTTTGTGCCTGTGCTGCCAAAAATTACTTTGGCTGAGATGATGTAAGTCTACAAAAACATTTGTTAACGTGTTATTTATTTCCTTGTTTTGCCTAACTGCAATGTTTACTTTGTACCTGCGTATGTTTGCACTTTTATTACGTTCAAGACGATGATTTCAAAGAAACATGGGTTTGTGGAAGAAATATTTAGTCTGAGTTTATCAGTCTGAAACACTCAACGCAAAACTCCTAAAGCAACACCATGCAAAAAGCCTATCTTCCCATTTCATCTATGACCTGAATTTGTGAGGAAAGACAGGAAATTTACCCGATTCCTGGAGATAGCGATACACCAAGAAATTCACTTCGTCACTGGTTATGCTCATCTTAGCCCAACCTCAATATGATGAGGTTTACGAGAAGTGTGATCCACGCTCTGTTCAAAGGGAAAGAAAAGAACAGGTTTTGTTTTATCTTGATTTATTATGAAATTTGTTATCAAAATAGAGGTGGGAATTGTTAAAGTATTTAAAGATCTCATATAGTTATTAGAGCTGTTACATCCCAATGTGAGGCACTCATTAAATACTGTGAATCAAGTACTCAAGCTGTACTGTACCTTTTATTATAATTAAAGAACAGTATTTAACATATATGACAGAGTCAGAGGGAGCATTTTAAATCTTGGAAGCCTTTGCAAACGTCAACTCTTTTACTTCTGTGGCTTTACCCCAGATTCTTCGGACACTCCTTTTTACTGTGTGAGCATTTTCTTTTCAGAACTGCAATTACAGTCACGTATAACACATCAAATCATAACCTTTTTGCAGCCCCAACTTTGTAATCTAGTTTTCTGTCCGGTAGTTCATCCCCCGAAAAGACAGATTCTTTCCTTACAAAACCATGTTACACAGAGAACGTAAATAAAGTTCCCATAAAATAGAAACAAATCTAAATTTAAGATGAGATTACAAATTTTAGGGGGGGGGAGGTGGGGGAGGAGAGAGAGAGGGGGAAAAAAAGATAGAGAACGCCATATACCTTGTGCCAACAAGGAATACAAATATCCTGGCATTATATAAAGCTATAATGTTAAAATGTCTCTGCTGATTAATGGTGAGCAAGAATTAAACTTCAATTATTCACTTAAGTAATCGTAACCTTTACGATGACAGTTTTACATTACTATTTTGGGCATATACTCTGATAACAAAAACATTGTTTTTTAGATGATAAATTTGTTTTGAACATTTTCCATTAAATCTTGATGATTCATTTCTGTTTGGGAATCTGACTTAAGTAGTTTGCTTTGAAAAGCCGTAAGTACTTCTCAAACATAAACTTTGCAGCTTTGTCAGCCAAACCATACCTATAACTAATCATGTAAAGATTTGGACGCAGAAGCAGACGCTACGCTCTTGTTGCGTATTACAAATGAAAGACTGTAGGCGTGTGCCGTTTGTTTCAATTTCCCGTATGTCTCTTCTTGGCAAGCGGAAAGGTCTTTGTTCATCGAAAACCTCTTCAGTAATTCCTGTTGCCTAAAGTAGCACCTGCTACTGCAGGCAATGCTGATCGACTACAAGTTTCCCCTGCTGATGATTTAAACCAGCAGGTCACTCATGACCGTAACAGATGTCTCTGCATATTTATGTAAATGGAGGTCTTTCGAACCCTGGTAAGCCTTTTGTGCTCCTGGGCTGCTATATTTCATCAATGGCTCAGATGCTGGTTTTCCATAAGAAACCATAGCTTGCTAATTTGGGAGACATCTTCCTCGAGTATTCCAGCCTTTATTATTACAGTTTGCACTTCACGGAGAACAAGAAGAAACAAAATACTGAAAACCATGCAGGTGGGGAAAATTTCATCCACTTTGGAAAGGATGATCGCTTTCTGCTAAGATTCTGGATGAGGACAATATCAGCTGTATCCAACATCCAGTTCTGTCACACATGTCACGTATCGCCCTGGGAAGTCGTTTGGTCTCTTTTCTCCTGAATCCCTCATCTGTAAAATGGGCTCAAATTTCTCTGCCACAGGATCAGGAGACTGGAAGCACTAGTAGCTGTGAGGGCTTTAGTTATCAAGGTTGGCGACTGCAGGCAGTGAAAGCACCACTTGCAGTATAGCTTCATACATACTTCTTCCAGATAAACAGACTTGGTTCTGAATAATTAATAAATCCCTGTGCCCCTTTTTGCATAATCATCACCATACAAT
The DNA here is from genome assembly GCF_000690835.1 of Fulmarus glacialis. Taxonomy (NCBI): domain Eukaryota; kingdom Metazoa; phylum Chordata; class Aves; order Procellariiformes; family Procellariidae; genus Fulmarus; species Fulmarus glacialis. The sequence goes on along the minus strand of NW_009199930.1, from coordinate 10,301 downwards.
GAAGAACAAGACAGACATTCACGGCAACAGTTAAGGCCATTTTCATCCCTGTCTGAGTACTTCAAATACATCTGTATCGCTGCTATGGCCATGATAACAATAGATCAAGAAACTTTGATAGCTGTGGGTTTAAAAAAAACGCCCAACATAACACTTCTAAAAGCATTTTAAAAATAGCAGTTTCAGTATTTGGTGGTAGGAAAGTTGGTAAAGATGAAACCTCTTACAAAAATTCAGTTTCAGCAATGACGTACTTTGTGGTAAAATGAACTTTATTAAAAAAAAAATCAAGAAACTACAAATGCCGTTTCTGGATGCACCCTGCTAATTTAAGACATTAACATGGTATTTCCCACATACAGAGGGTTGCTTTGGGAAAGGGAAGGGAAGGGAAGGGAAGGGAAGGGAAGGGAAGGGAAGGGAAGGGAAGGGAAGGGAAGGGAAAGGAGGAGTGTTGTTTTTTGTTTTTCTAAAGACTACTTTTCTTAAATGAATTAAAACCAGAGAATATCAGCCTGACTGCAAAATAAATAGTCTGACAGCCCCAGAAAAACCTCCACAGCAGCTACCTTTGTATCAGAATCCCAAGCACACCGAGTACCTGGATTTACAATGCATTTTCCCTGAAGTCAGTCAACAGGAATTACTTTGACACATGTGTCGGATCATATCTTTATACACATTGTTACCATGCCATAAATAACCAGATGATCCCCACTCATACATTTAAGGTTTCTTCCCTCCCACAGATGCCAGTGAAGCAGTCAGATACACAACTGTAAAGCTTTTACCCGTCCAGAACGATACACAGATCTTGGCTTTGACCCAGAGAAATCTATTCATTAGCAATTTGGCTGAGCTATGAAAGACCATACTCGATTTCATTAACGCTCTTTTTGATTTTCTTCTTCTCCGCAGATAAACACCCCAAACAAAGGAGGCTACAGAAGACATGGTGGGGAGGAGAGGAACGTACTTATCTTTTGTGTATCTCCAACTCTGATTCATAAGGAGCAAACAACTAGCCTCCCCCTCAATTCAATTTTTTTTAACGTAAAAATGCAAACTTCTGTAGAAAGTCGCAGAAACCTTTAGTTATCATTGTGATAGATTTATTTCTGCTAATTGATGGTCTCCTTTTGTTACTGGAAATCGGTATTACCTAGATGAATAGTTTTTTACAAGAAATAAATTATAGCTTATAAACAATACTGATGTGCCTTTGGAGACATTTCACATTTAAACCAGCAATAACATCTTAATTCTTCACAATGTCAAGACGATTTACAAAAAACATTCAAACATGAGTTTGAGCTTTCTTTGCTTGCAACACTTTTTCCTGCACCCAATTACACACAACAGAAAATTCTATTTACTTCAACCTCGCCTTAAAAATTTGGGTTGTGAGCCTGCAGATATTTGAGAATGTCCAAACATGTGAGCTGAGCCCACTAAGACTTCCCAAAGTATAATGGATCCCAAACATTCAAACCCCACTGGTGGACGGGTTGTCAAGATCATGCAAAATTAAATTTAACACTTATTTTAAATAAACACTCAACTCTCAGTTCTGCCGGGATAGGTTTGCAGAAATGCTTCCCATACAAAGGTAAAAAGCTGCGTTATTAGCTCAGATACGCTACCGTTGTGCTTCTAGGGTTGCTTGGCTTTTGCTGAACTAAGTCGTTCAGCTGGAGTTGAGCTGGCTCCAGTGAAGCTAACGCTGCAGCACACTCCCCTGTGCTCTGGGCAACCAGGGCAGCTTATTTCCTGGAGTACACCACCGGATCCGATTTGGCTCTGTGCACCGACATACCACTGTTCTCAAATTAAACCTTCCTGGAGCACTGGGAATCTTGCTAATGGGCCATGCAAGTAGCTCTGGAGAAGGCAGCCTCGCGTATAGCTATGGTTCAGCACAGTGCTCGCCCGATTGACCAAGAATAGTATATTTACATCCCATCCCCTCGCTCAAGGGTTGCTCTTCCTTTATCCGGCATATTTTAGCACTGTTGCCATAAATAAGGGAAATCTGGCTGAAGAATCAAGGGAAAATAACTTTTTCGACTTTGAAATAGCATCTAAAGACACAACTCCTCTGCCTCTCTTCTAAGTCATGCTCACAGGGTCCTCTAGGGCCGTGTCCTGCCCTCCAGGCTAACCCTGGGGCAGGGGATGGCCGAGGCTATTTCAGGAAAGGAGTTTACATTTGCTACTTGAAGCAGCATTGCCATCCACAGGGACTGGGAGTTACCAGTCAATCTTCCCCTCAGGAAGGCGGAAACAGGCCAGACATTTAGGGAAAACACCTAATCTAAAACCTAAACCTGAAACCTAAATAGGAAGCCGGGCACTTCCCATTTCTGCATCCAGCCCTGCTGACAGAAATTCATCATACGGCTAGTCTGGCCCTCGTCTTACCCCCTGAAGGAATCCGCAAGCTCCAGTCTGCTTTAACTGAGTGCTGAGCAATTCTCAGCTTCTTCTTGGGAAGATTTTTTGGGGGTCATTATTGTTAAATAAACACCCTCCCCTCAAAAAAAAACGCCCAACCTCCCAAAATTTTCATTTATCTCCTGGAACAGTTGCACTATTTACCTACTTATTTGACAAGGTTAGGCCAAAATGTCTCTTCCCAACCAAAGTTTTAATGACAACAACATTGTCATTAAAATGATGGGGGGCAAAGAGAAACTGTGTCTTTGCTTTGGGGGAAAAAAAGGTAAAAACGAGAGGTTTCATAAAAATGAAAACATTCCAATATTCAAATATTTAACGTTGTCAAATTGATGCTCTGCCGCATGGGAACTGGAGTTCACGTTCCTGTGCTCCCATTTGCTTGTCCAAGATGTCTCCATGCATCAAGCCGCGTCTCTCAGGACCCACTACAGCCTCCCCATCTCAGAGAAGAGAATGTGAACATGAGAACTAAAATAGACTCTAGGAAGGGACCGTGACAGCATAGCCAAATCAATGTGTTACTGTTTTGCATATGCTCTGTAGTTTAATGAAAAACAACATTTCCCAAGCCAGAAGCCACTTCTCACAAAATCCGTCACTTAGTCAATCTCGGTATTTTCTGTTGAAAAATACTTTCATCAGAAACTTTCAATGAGCCCTACGCTTCTGCATTTCCAGGCTGTGTCTTACCATAGAGCCAGAACAGAGTCAGCAAGCCAGCAGCTCTTCCCCAAAGGCTAACGAGCTCTGCTTGGCCCACACCATTGCATTCCTCAGTCTTGGCTTTTATCGCAGCTGCCTCTTCTCGAGGAGGAACTCCAGTATGCTTCTTTCCCAAAATGCCAAAACTGAACTTCTGGAAAAGAAAAGAGCACACTCGGCCCCCTCTCCCCTTGCAGTCTCTCCTGCCATTTCATGAAGCTAAAGAGTAAAACATATCTTCTTCACAAGCATCCTGACAAGGGAATGAGACTATTTCATTGCTGCTGATTACAAGGTACGGAGCACACAGGATGGTTCTTTCCAAACTCCACCTATCCCAGTCACCAAAATAGCAGCTAGCCCTGTTCAAAATGCAGCTTGTGCATGCACGACTTCCAGACTCCTCCTTTGCAAGGCCTGAACTTGACATCTTGCTTTAAAAAAATTAAACCTAAAATATAAACAGTTGTCCCTTCTAGAGATCATGTACTTAAGAAGCCAAATCAAGATGTGCTCACAATAAGACCAGCACCATATCTCCCTGGCCTTTCTTAATGAGGAGGCAAAGAGTTAACTATGCTCATTCTGTAAATGATCACCATAGGTCATCAGAACTATTCAATGACACAAATGAGGCAACTCAAACCTCTCAGAGCTATTGTTCTAGGCTCTTCACAGATGCTCGCAGATGTCTTTGCATCACTTATACTGTTAATATTTTGAGGTTTTCTTCACAAGCACGGTAACAAATTTGTTGTTTTGGGGGAATGAAAGCTGAGATTCTGCAGAACAGGGTAATCTCCTTTGAGAATGGTTACTGCGTGGTACAGTATGCGCTGTCTCACTTAGAGCTCTGTCACCGACATTTATAGCAGCTTAATAAGGACGGGGACCTCAAAGAGAAAAGGCAATAGGCTTGTCAGAAAACCTGCATTACCAAATGTTAAGGCTGGCTCTTCTTTTTTTTTTTTTTTTTTTTTGTTTTTAAGTCTATTTATTTGCACTGACCTTCTGCTGATTTTAAAAAGGCCAGACTAAACCAAAACAAACCCAGGGAGCCCCAGCTCATCCCCATTCTCACCGCTGCCTATGAGATTACACTCTGACGAAAAGAAGTAACAACTGCACCTGTACCTGAGAGCTTCAGGAAAAATGTCAGGAATATAAAAGAGGTCTAGCTTGGAGCCTGACATGTCAGGGTATCTCATACAATTAATCACTGAACTCAACCATATCAGCTTTCAAAGTCTGGTGCCAACTGAAGAAAGAGGTGGAAGGAATGAGAACTATAGACATGTGGCAGTAATCAATGAACCTGCAATTCTGTCTTGAAGAGGTCACTCTTGATGAATCAAATGTTGTGTGGGCAAATCTGACAAAAATGGCGTTTTCATTTAAATAAAATAAAAACTTTGTTCAGGAAGAGGGTCAGTTTACTATGCAACACCTATAAAGATGTGCTTGTGCTTTGAACAGATTAATTCCTCTTTTTTAAAATCGTATCTGTGCCTACTGTATCTATCTTTTAAAAAACCTGCAGTAAATTATCAAAATGGTTGTCCTATCCTGGAAAAGATGTTAACAAAATAATACATCATCCAGTAAAATATCAAAGCTAAAAAAAAAAAAAAAAAATCAAGAGCTCTAATACAAAAATACTAATAAAAATAGCTTGGCCAATTAAACACTTTGGTGGACATAATTGCAGAAAGTTTTATTTCACCATGATTTTTTTTTTTTTTTTTAATTATAAATTACACTTCAAACTGAAAAGCCATTTGGAACCAAATCCACATCTGTTTCTTAAAAAAAAGGGCAACAAGAGATATTCCAGCAATTTCTAAATGCTATTCAAACATTTTTCAATTAATCCAACAATTTCCAGTGCAAAATAACCAATTGTCAACAAAAGACAAGCCTTTCATCACCAAATTCCCAGCAAACTCTACTTCCCCTATCAAAAGAGGCAGAACTGTGCATCAGCTTTTTCATGCTTATAATCTCTTAGTTTGATCAGGTTATTTTTCAGTTCTCAGCTGGTTTACTTAATTACATCAGCCTCCAGCATTTCAGTTCTAAGAGTTCATGTGGATCTTTTCCAACTCCCTTTGCTGCAGAGTGAAATGGGTTTCCTGTATTGATCCTTCCTTTTTGGCACTTTGCTAAGGGAAAAAAAAGCAAACAAAACTA
>NW_009199930.1:0-4899 GCF_000690835.1 Fulmarus glacialis | reverse complement strand
GGCAACTTCAATCTATTTTTTTTTTTTTTAATAAACAAAAATAATGTTTACACTAGTATATTGTATAGAAAGCTCCAGGAAGCCAGAAATAAGATTGATGGGAGAGTAAAGGTTGATGGTAGTTCTAGAGCTTGCAAATGAAATTAAATGAATGGTTTTAAAATAAAAAAAGGAAGGAATTACAGAGATTTGAGAAATCAAAACACATGATTGGATTTAGTTTGAGAATCAAGATACCTCATCACTTGGAACAACTGAAGTCAATTGGGAATGCTGCCACTAAACAGAACCAGGATTTTCTTCCTTACATGAGCACAAAATGGCAATTAGGACAAACTGGGGGACAATAGCATGTGTCCACTCATTTCAAACCAATTAGGCCAAAATACATGATCATCTGATTATGCAGTTATTTGTCTGTGTGCACGTGCATTTCCATGTACGTAATGCAACAAGAAATGTGTTTTAAATTTTACAAGTAGTGCTACACGCTCAAAAAAGTTAAGGAAGATTGAAACTTTAAAAAGATGCCACAATTGCTCTATCAACATTTGCTTTTCTTGAATTTTGGAAGGAGGAACAGTGTATTAATACTACCTCAAATTTAACTTTTCACTTAATTTACCTGGATTTTTACTAAAACCTCAACAAAACCAAAAGGAGCAAACATTAGCATTTAATTTTTCACCCATGCTTCACATTCACAGAGTATTAAGGTGAAAGGAATATGATGGGCTGAGTTCCTACCAGAACTGGTTGTACCGGTTTCATTTTCTTTCTGTGACCACAGATGTGAGTAAAATAACATAGCTGAACTTTTAGAATGAACAACTCCCCAAATATTTACAATAACGCACGGTTTCTTTTTCAGCTGTTGACAATTTCTCTGACACCTAACAATAAAGAGCGACTAAAACTTCCATGTGAAGTGCCTGAGTCCCAAGCTGGCCTGTAAGAATGGACGTAGACAGACAACCAACTGTGATGAGACAGGCCAAGGTCCAGTAGATAAAACATTTGCCTTTGTCACATTTGAGGTGACACCATGGAGCTTCCAGAAACCTCCAATAAGGCCCATTTTAAATGAGGCAACGCCATAGCAAGGAACACAAGAGCGATGGGCCTGGAAGGACAAGTGAGAGACAGCCTGAATGCCTTGCCTGAAAGATGGAATATCTGAATAAGGCTTTTTCAATTATTTCTGATTTTTATCCTGCAACTTTTCTGTTTAAAATGGTGCAACTCCGGTAGCAGGGGCCAAAATCCTGATTTTTCCCAATGCATCGGAGCGCTTCAACTAGCGCTTTAACTAGGGTTGTGTCTTGCCCGTGCGCCTTATTTTTGAAGACTGAGATAAGGATAAAACATCCATGTGTGGCTTTTACCATGTTCCTTACATCAACTACTTCCTATACCACCCCGAGGGTGAACCCTCATTTTAAAAACCACACCGCTAACACTTTCCTGGTTGTAATGGTGCTAGGGCCAGCTACCACGGTAGTCATCTCCACTACCCAACACATCATGGACAGGCATGGCAGGCGTGTCGTATAAACACCGTGAGACCAGGGAGGTGACGTGCAGTAAGCGTAAAGGGGTTTGAGACCTTTCCACACCTGTAATCTCCGGTGTCGTTCCTTTGCCCCGGAGCTGTGGGCCCAGGGAACGCTCTCCAGGCAAGGGGCAGCGGCACAAACCCAGCCGCCACGCCAGGCAGAAGGGCCTGTTTGTCCACATGCCTGTAGGTCTGTGCGTTCCTCCTCTCCCACAAGGCCCAGATATTTCACAAAACCTGTGTTTCAATTCCATGTACATTTGAATTTCACGCTATTTTACTATCTTTTAGGACAGCTTGACACAGGTGCAGTGAGACTAAATGTGAAAGCCGGTCTGGTACTGTCTCATGACAACACCTATAACTGGTGTGACAAAACCAACCCTCGGACCTAGCAAAGCTCCACGTACAAGACGACACAAAGCAACGGGAGTCTGCGCCGGACTGAAGAACCTGCATTTTTTCAGCTGTGCAGGCTGGCCCCGCGTGGCTGCAGAGCCCTAGAAGCAGCGGGCAGGAGAAGCACCGGCGCTGCCCATCACAGGCGTGACGAGGGCAGGCAGGTCCCCGGCCCAAGCTGGGGCTGCGCAGCTGCCCCGCGGGCGAGAGCCATGCCAAGGATCTGCCGAGGTCCGGAGACCAGCCGGCAGCCGCCGCAGCAGCAGCAGCAGCCCGGCTAGCTCAGGCCTGGATGGCCTCAGGCAAAGGGAATGTGCAGCAAAGGGAATGTGCAGCGACGTCATTAAGGGGGTGGGTTTTTATTAGTTTCTGCTAATAAGCTTAGCAGATGTTACTGGGAACGGTTTGATGTTATTTTTCCGTCGTTTATAACTTTATTTTTATTTTTTCCCTCAGAGCAAGCAAAGGCAGTAGATCTTACCACATATTTCAACCTTAACTTGTTTTCCCTGTAGTATTGTTAAAAGTGTAGCCGAGGATTTTCTTTATTTTTATTATTATTATTCTTGTACAAAGGGAAAAAGTATTTTTCCCATTGGCCTACAATTCCAAAATAGCTGAAAGGATTATACTCTGAGTTAAAGAGGAAAAAATACTTTTCAGACTCACAACACGGAAAATTTCACCCCCCAAAACAAGTATTTTGTAAATTTTAGAATATGTGAAAACAAAGAATTATAATGGAAACTATTTCAAACTTTTATTATTGCAGATCCTATTATAAACTATTTATAAAGACATTAACTATGGCTATAAATACTTATGTTTTCTCTTGAATAGTCGTAAGAGAATGTCAACGTTAAATGCTGTAAGGACAAAGATTATATAGGATAGCACAACGGAACAACAGAAAAATAAATACACAAAGTCAGGATATTTCACTGCTGTGTATTTCTACCTCCAACATTTAGCTCTTACCGGAAATGTGCTGGCTTTTTTTTTTTTTTTTAGCACAAGCTTCACTAGGTTTACTCCTGGTTTATATTGGTTTGAGCTCTGGAGAAGGGTCACTAAATGCCTCCATTTTTATGGAAGGTATAATACTACTTTCCTTGTTGGAAGGTGGAAGGGGAAGGAAGAAGGATAGAGAGACATAATTTGCTTTCAAAGGATGCCTGCAGAAACCTCTAAGCAACCACTGAAGTAAAAGCTTATTTCTAAGTTACTTTTCTGTGTTCACATTGCTAAATATTTCATAGAGAAACTTCCCATAAAAATCAATACAAAGAATTAAGACTGAGAAATCTCCGTATTATGAAAACCACCTCAAGCGCCAACTTCAGATACTGTTTTTTCTTTATTTAACTGTTCCTCTGTATGCTCTATATCCAGACTGCAAATAGCAAAGAAAAATTCATGCACAGCATATCCAGTAGTATAATCCAAGTTTGACAACACTATCACACATATTATCTGCCTTTTCATCCATCCTCCTTCCTTTGCATGCTGTAATTGGCCATCAGGGTGAGGCAGTCTCTCTGTCATTTCAGGTTTTCCTGGCTTTCTGTCTTACTAGTAAGACCAGTGGAACAGTTTGTGCTTCTCCTCTTCAGCTGGAGGGCGTTTGCCCATTTTTACAAACACATCACCGGCCACGTATGGAGGTACCAAATGTGCACAGTTTTTTTCCCCTCCCAGTCTTCTATCAATTTTTGGTACATTTCAATATGGTATTTTGCTGTTTCCTCTAGTCTAGGGATAGCAGGAGACTTAAGCAGCAGCACTTTGTAATATTTATGTACTTAGACAGTATTTTAAGAGTGACTTGCCAGTCCTCGCTAGGTATTTTTTCTTCCATTTGTAGATGGGTGAAGAATGTACAACACAGAAAGATAAACCATCACACTTCTGGTGGCAGCATCATGAAGTCCTACACAGCCCTGATATAAATAGCAAAGTCTATAGATTAAAAGGCAACACTTTTTAACCTACTTTTTTTAAAAGCTGAACAGCCTAGAAACTAAGATGAACTCAAAAATCCTTGGGGAGTCAGAAACAGACATGACATAATCTAGGTTTTTCATAAAAAAATTTCAGCCGAATACTTCTCAGGGAGGATTTTAATACATTATGACACAGTTATTACTTAGCTCAGACTAAATAAAAAAGCACTCCCCTGCTTTAAAAAATCAAGATATAGAGAACTGAAGCCTTAAATCCATACATACAGGGTTTGAGAAGCTTTTAAAGGTTTTAATCCCTAGACAAGAATTGTTTCATCAGAGAATAAAAAGATTCTAACTTTTTGGCCTTCCGTCCAAGAAGGACTCTAGGGAAGTTAGAGGTGATCAGAAGGGCTGAAGTAGATGTCAATCATATGTTTGCTATTACAAAAATATTATAAAAGCCACGGAACATCAGTAGGATTTGAGTGTCTAAAGGCTTGAGGGTCACAGGCTGGAAGGGCCCTCGGGAGATCTCTTGTCCAACTCCCTGCCAAAAGCAGGGCCAGCTCTGAGGTCAGACCAGGCTGCTCAGGGCTTGGACCAGTCAGGGCTTGAAACCCTCCAAGGACAGAGATGGCACAGCCTCCCAGGCCGACCTGCTCCACTGCCTCACTCTCCATGGGAACACATAGGAAAAAGTTTCTCCTTATACCCAGCCTGAACCTGTTGCAACTTGTACCTCTTGTCTCTCACCCTCCCGCCCTGCACTGCCGTCAGGAGCCCAGCTCCGTCTCCTCAATGATCCCTTGTAGGTGCTGGAGGGCTGTTAGGTACCCCTGAAGCCATCCCTTCTCCAGGCTGTCCCATCTCCCCCAGCCCCTCCTCAGAGGGCAAGTGCTCCAGCCCCGCCACTTTGGGGTCCTCCCAAGCTCCCTCCACTTTGTCCACATCTTTCCTGTGTCAGGTCCCAAAACTGGACACAGTATCTAGATGTGGTCT
>NW_009199929.1:0-27882 GCF_000690835.1 Fulmarus glacialis | reverse complement strand
AATGATTCTATGATTCTATGAATCTGTTTACCCTTCACATCATACAGTTATATTGCCCTCACTAAATTAATCTGCTCTTTGATGAAGATGAGCTCACGGATGAAGAACAGCTGTTTGAAAGTTAATCAGATCAAAATTAAGATTACACTGTGAGGAAAGCATACAGTTTGCAAAAAGACATGTTCTCATCTATTTAATAAAGTGTAATCATGACTAGTCCATTCTTAACACAAGTTACTTAAGAATTTTTGATTCCTTACTGATGGGAACTTTTCATCATACACTAATATCCATGGAGAAGTAATTAATTTTGTCTGGGACACTCCCTTATATTTTCCTTTAAATAACCTGACTCTATGCCCCTTGGATGTATTTAGAAGGACTACAACAACATAGTCTTGGAAGCAGACACAAAACGGAACTCCAGAAACTACAGCCAAGGCTGAAATCCAGCAGAAAACTTTGTAACTTACCGTAAGGACCATAAGTCACACTCAGCTTTACCTTTCAGTCTCCCTGCAGAATTTCCCATCATGATCAAGATCTTGGGTCACCTTTCAGGGTGGGCATTCCTTAAAAAAAAAGCAAACAAACAAACAAACAAAACCCCTGATTTTCCTTAAAAAACACCGTGTTTAACAAGCAAAATGCTGCCTGTTGCCAGGTGAATAAAGGCTCTTTGTTGGATAAAACACTGCTTGGAGCTGGTCCAAAACTGTTGAAAACATTCTAAGAAGACCTAAGAACCAATGCAAGCCCTGCTAACCTTACCCTCTGTCTGCAAAACCAACTTCCTTGACCTTCACTTTTCTAATAAACACCTAGTAGAACATATGCAAATGTAAAAAATATTTTGCCTTTTTTCATCTACAGACAATCATCCCTCAGGAAAAGGCAGACGGAAAGAAGAAAATAACCTGTATAAATTAACAGCTCTGAATTATTCATTTTTCTGAGTATTAGTAATATTTTCATACGAAATAATGATTCTCTGTCCTGCACATTTGAAACAACCCGTGAGGTTTTACGATTCAGGAATGACAGGACTGACTGCCCCCAAAGAATAGATTTTTATTATTGTTCAAACGTACCAGATGTATCAAAGTTTGACTCTGCAGATAGTGCTGTTTCTGCCATGTACGATCCATGGTGTTTTAAAATAAACTAATATTTCTTTTCTAAATAATGGAAGCAACCTCTGATTTCTACTAACAGGAAGCAGGAAGCGGACTCCTACTCATATCTTCTGTATTTTTTGCTCACATCATAAGGTTTGGTGTGATTTTGTTAATCATTGTCAGCATCCAAGACTCGGATATATTTAAGGAAAATGAGTCAGTGATGATGGTTTTCAAAGCAAAGTTAATTAGATATGAATGTTATTAAGTAATGTGCTTTTCATGAACTCAAAAAATGAAATAATTGAAACTACTAGTAATGATTCAGCTCTAAAATAATGAAAAAATGAGGCTGCTTGTATCTATTCATTTTTTTTGAGCTATCGTTCAAAAAAAAAATTCAGTCCAGTAACATCAAGATCTAATAATAACACAGAGTATTTTATTTTTCTCCAATCATATTACACCCAGGATGCACTAAGCTCCTTTTAAACTTCTGCCTCTGCAGCCAGCCAGTTCCATTGCCTACTCAGGCTGGAGGCAGAGAAGGGCTCTGCCATCTCTCTCACTCAGCATTCAGCACCAAAAGGGAGAAGAAGTAGGACAACACAGGTGTAGACAATGCCAACTTTCTTTAGGAGCCAGAGTTTTAACTGGCTATACTACAGAAGTGTAGCGTAGGTAACAGAGGCTTCTTCTGACCTTCCTGCCTTATGCAGCTATCCACATACCAGATACCTTATGGCTTCAAACAAGAAAATTAAAAGTGCTGTGTTTCCCTGAAAGAAATTGAAAAAATAAGAGAAAATGCCGAGGTATATAGAAACTACTAAGATAATGAGTAGTGTTAATCCTACCAAAAATCATTATTGTTGATATCAAGAAATATATCGTTACTTTTAAAGAACAGATTCAATATAGTGCTAACTTGCAAGGCATAGAAATAGCTCAAAATACATGTAAATGGCTTGTCACTATCAGGAAATAAACTTCTCCAAAAAAAACTAAAATCCTCTCCACAACATGATAAAATACAAGCGTAATGTCTAGCTGACATGTTACATCAATACTTTCATCTTCAAGCTAAACTATAATCTATGTTCAGGAAAGAGCAGAATCACTTTTTAAATGTATACCTGCTGGCTGAACTGGCCTGTTGAAGGCCTTATAACAAGTTTAATACATTTAGTCTGGTCTTTAATGACCAGAAAGGAGAAAACCCAGCTAAGTGGATACAGAGCTTGCGTGGCAACAGAGAGAATTATACTGATTTCATTCTGACTGACAGGCTCTGTATTGCCCAGAAGACTGTAGAATAAAGCCACTTCAACTGCCTGCTGAGATGTATCATTTAACAAAACATTAAGCAGAAAGGAACAAAATTGTTCAGCATGAAAACTTCAGAATTAGATAAGACAAGTTCGGGACAGAATTTAGTCATGGGATGAAAGTGGAAAGACATTAAGTGTTACTAACTAATTGAATTTTTCTGCATTAAATAAAAATGAAAGATCTGATTGCTGTTGTAAGAAATTACTAAAGTTATATGCTCTCAGAAAATATTCTATTTTCTTGAAATGGAGGCTGAAGTTACAAATCTGAAATGTAAGTATTAATATCCTGTCAGAGGTATTGTATTTCTCAAAAAGATCAACCAGAAATCAGTTCAGCCACTGTGCTACAGAGCAGATTGCTTTGCCCATTTTCAGAAATGGCAGTGATGCAGATGATAGGACCACAGACAGAATAGCCAGTGGGAACAGAGGCAAACGAATGGAAAGGTATGTAGGGGAAATTATGTGGGATTATCTTGAAAAGGCTGCCCTCAAGAAATTTGCTCATTGACTAATTTTGCTCAATATTTTAGAATCTGTTTTATTTCATTGTTTTCATTAATTTCTTTAACACAAAAACTGTGACCAAATTAAGAAACTGGCCAACATTACAAAGCCGGGAGGATAATCCATTCAAGAGAGAACTGGAATAACACCTGGGAAGAACCAGATGACCTTGAAACATGAAGAAACATGGCTTCAAACCTGGTCCTGAATTGAAGAAATAACAGAAATTTCTATGAGAAGTTGTAAGTGCATCAGCTAGAACTGAAGGAGAAGGAGAGAAACTTAGGTGCCTTAGCTAATTGCAGCAAGACCAATAACCGGCAAAGAGAAGCAGCTATGAAAGATATGATTAAAAGGTGTTTCAGTCAAGCTGTTTCTAGTTGAGCTAGGTAAATATAAATGTCATGTGTGCATCATGATGTGATGCCTAATTTAAAATACAGCTTTCACCACACATATTTAGATACAAGGAACTCAGACTAGAACAGATGTAGAAAATAAGTATTGGTATGCTCCGAGCAACCACTAGCCCATCGTATGAGATGAGGTTAGATGAAATTGGCTTGTTTTCAGTCAAGTAAAATGAAGACCAGGAGGAATTTGTTATCTGTAAGTCTGGGGTAAGCAGCAGAGAAAAAAGAATGCTTTAATTTAGGCTATAAAAAGCATGTAATAGGATGTAAACTGTTATTAAGAGATCAGAAAAATTTCTAGAGTGTCAGGTAGTGAAATGTGGAACAGCCTTTTTAGAGGCTTCTCATCCATCATATGCTTATCATCCTTCAGTTTTGATTAAGTTAAATTCAATTAACTTGTACTACTGTTACTAAATTATAGAAAACTCTGGGCTTACAGAAATCAAGAGGAAGTTGACTTTATTGGTAGAAGTCATTGTTTTCTTGTTTGCCATTAGTCAGCCTGGCAGAAGAGGATGGCATGAGTCTGTAGTGTTGCGCTAGAATGTACCTCTGACACTTCAGCCTCTAGGTGATCTCCTCTAAGGCAAGTGGCTTGATGCCATTTATATAAAGTAAAATTGCTCATAGCAAGTGTATTTTCATGTGCAAACAATTCAAATGTGTTTTCCCACCTACAGTTATTAAAAACCTGAACACTCCAAAAAATCAGATTATGCGTAGAGAGCCAATGAAAAGCAGATAGATAGCCATTTACGGAGGCAAAGGAGCAAACAAAAGAGAAGCACATCCCAGCTTGAGTGTCGAGTCAGTATTTACTCATATAATGGCTCCCAGAGTGACGGGGTGTGTATGGAGAAACTCTGTCTCACCATGCAGCTCAGAGGGATCAATGGAAATTGGGCTGCATGCACATCTGAACATCACTATAGCTCAGGCCGTGCATGGTAACTTCTTTTTGTTTCCTTAAAGGAAGCGCTTTTTTCTTGTAATAAGAGCCTGGTCTGTTCAAATTAGTCGCACTTGCAACAACAGACATTGCCTGGGAGACAGTTTTAAAGAAACATCCTTCCCATCTGTATTTTATCTACTTGTATAATTTCATAGTCATCTCTTAGCCATATCAATTAACATTAAGATATGTTTTTTCTTAGCTACATGTATCTATTTTGTCATCCTTATATCAGTGCTTGCTATCATATTACTATGCTTGCATTATTATTACATGTCAACATCCTGCTTTGTTATTACTGAAAAGCAACATGACTAAACAATTTAAATTGTTATGACTTTATTTTCCTTTTTACTCAACAAACCAGATCACTCCTCATTCAGGTGAGTGTGTTAACATCTATGTATTAACATAGCTACAATATAATTAAAGTAAGCAAACTTTTTAAGGCTAAATTCTTCTTTATATATTTCTGCAAAGCTAGAGCAATAGGATCATTGGTGCACAATGCTGAGGAATATACACATTCTTCATGAAAATGTTCTCATATATTAAAGTTTGTCTTATGCACTGAAGATATTACAGCAATTTTTGCCACTGCCACCTAGGGCCACCATTAGTGCTGACAGAAATAGAAGCAGTGGTACAGCAGTAGTTATTGAAAGGAATTAATTTTACCCATTTAGAAAGGTGCACGTGTGACATGCAGAAGGAATTACAGCAGCTAGGTTTAAGATGCAGCTTGTGAGTATAATTCCCTATGAAAGGCATTATAAGACATAACCTTTTGACACATCAGAGGTCTAGCATAGAAGATTTCTATCAGTCCTTGTACCCACCAAACAGAAACAAGAATGCTGGAAGATCATTGCTGCTTCATTGCACTTTCAGAAATAGAACAACCCTGCAAAGTACAAAACAAAAAGACCCTGGACAAAGGACATCTTTGCCTGCATTCAGTACTTCTAAGCATCTGACAAGGAAGTAGCACATAAATGCAAATATTGCAATTCATTATGAAGAATTTACAACACCCTCATGATCCACTTGCAGACAGTAGAAAAAAATAATAGTGACATAAAGTTTAAAGCATGAAAATCTTGTAAAACCTGAACATTTTCTTCTTTTTTTATACTCTCCTAACATCAAATCCAGTATTCAGATGAGGTATTCAGAAAGACCTTGGAAGAAGTAGAACACTGGATCACATGCAGAACACTGAAATTGTATTTAGAAATATAATCACTGACTCAGGAATTCCTAAATGGCAATATGGTATATCTGAACTTGTTAGAGTGATGTGGAGCGCTGACAAACTGAAAGGGGTTCAGTGAGCAACCAACGAGCGCTACACATTCATACAGCTGTTCAGCTACTGCACTCAGGCACTCATTTACAATTCTTACCTCCAAAAGGGCATAAGTGGAAATTTTATCCATCCTGAAATCATGTAGTGACACTTCTTTGAAAAAATCATTAAATTTAGATAGGTTAAAAAAATAAGGAGCACAGGCTAAGAGAATAGGTTTTGCAGATGAACATGACTGCCTTAGGATATGCAAAAGCAGTTACTGGAGAAATCGTACAAGAAACAATATGTTTTGAAACTAGTGAGCATTTGATCTATTTCATTATGTTGAAAAGTTGATTCATATGGACTTGGACAGTGAGAACGTCATATGAATTAAAAATAGCTGAAAGACCACGACAAATAGGAATGATAAAAAGAAATGTATCAATTTGTGATAGTTCAGCCTCAGTGCTCACACAGATAAGATTAGATCAGTATGTTAGACAGAAAGATAGAAATATTCAAACCATCAAGGAGAGATGCAGTTGGTAACAATGGAATATTTGTACCAGCGCAACATCACTTGAACAAATCAGTGTCCTAACCTGCTTTCTGAGTAGAGCTCAAACAATCTAGAACTACCCACAACAGGTCCATCCACTTGAACTGACATCTATATCTACATCAGATTCTCAATTTTGGCAATTGAGAAAGTGGATAATGTTGGTCATGAAAGGTTCTCTCATAATCTTCTATGGACCACGAAAGTTTGTTTGTGGAGATGGACAGCAGGGTAGCTATTTAGATAAAACAGTTTAAGAAATAACCATAGTGTTCAGACCCCTTTGGTGCAAAAGATTATATGCTATCAACACAAAAAGAGTCATTCTTCACCAGTATCAGCAAATATTCTTCTAAAATGTCTTTGTGTAACCAACTGCGATATCCACTGGAGTCCATTCTGCTGGTGACAGAACATTTCCAGAAACAGCACCTTCAATGTCTTGTTCCTGTAGCCAGATTGATGCTACTGATGCTAACACTGAGTATCTCCTTACTAATTCAAATAGCCACATTGGTGTAGAGAACATTACCCCCAGGAAGGAAGAATACTCCAGGAAAGGTCTGTCTAATAATACCTAGGGGCAATATAGATTAGAAATCAAACTGAAAGGCAACACAGCTTAAAGTTTCCCAAATGACCTTTTACTTCGTTTGTTAAGTTTCAGATTGTTTTGTGCACTTGTCCTAAAAATATCAGATCTCCTTTCTCAGGAGAAATTTACAGAATAGTAACGGGGCTCTGACTGTGAGCCCAGCCTTGTGCACTACTTGCTAGGCCTTGTGTGTCTTCCAGCAGGGAGAAATTGTACTGCCAAACCCCCAAAATATTACAACTTCCTCCTATATTTTGAAATGTCAATATACTGACTCTTCTTTGCATAACATGCAACACAAAAGCAAGTCCAGTTGCTGTACTGTCACACTTTCCCACAGTGGCTGTCCCTTTTCCTACATACCTTTCTGCTTTATGCATTATTCACTCTCAAAAGAAACTTTAAAAGGAAACATGAAGACTCCTCACAAAACATTTGAGTAGATGTGATGACAGGAAGTCACAGAGGAAGGACTAAGCAATTCTGAAGTATTGTGCTTTGGAGGAAGATCTTGTTAGAATGTGAAATTCCAGTCCTATAAAAACTAAAATTTAAGGAGTTTTTATTTCAGTTTACTCCACCTTTTATGAAATCAGATTGATATATTTTGCTTAGAGAAAAAGACAAAAACTGTATTTTGCAGTGATTTAACCTCTTTGTTTTGACAAAGTTTTGATTGAAGTTTGTCCATGCAATTTCAATAAAACCCAATGTAACACATACTAACATGTATGTTAAATAAAATATAATTGCCAAAGTATATAATTGTACTGTATATACTGTGATGGGAAATTAGAAGCTAAAAATAGGCAACAATAGTTTACAAACTTCCTAAAATATAATTGAAAAATCACCAGTTAAAACATTAGGGAGAGCTGGGAAAGCTTCTGAAAGTGAGAAATCCAAGATTTTGGAAGTCTAGATAGTCCTTTTATATTTGGCTGTCTGGTGAGAGAAGCCATTCACTCCTCTCACCTGCAAGATGTATAGGTTGATTCTAACAAAATCCACCTCTTACAATAGCAAATCCTTCTATCAGGTCAAATAAAAAGCAGGCCCAATGTTTGATATAACCTGAAAACACCCCAAAATTAGAAACACTGAGGCATTGAAAGAAAGAAAAACCCCTTGGATTTAGACTATTTAGAAGACATTTCCCAGTCACATATACTATTAGTAGCTGTGTTGTGAGTGTGTTCTGCTTTCTGAATGTGAAGGCAGAAGAAAAAAGTTGGAAGATAAATATTGTGCAAGGGCAGTCTAAATGATTCATCAATTAGTTAAAAAAAACCTGATTATCTGAGAATTGTCATGGATGAGAAACATAATTTCTGGAAAGCTGAATAATTTTTATTTTTTGCTGTGTGCAGTGTTAAATTTTAGTTTTATACCAAATATATAATTTTCTAGGTATTTAGAAAAATCACCCACAAAGAAACTATACTAATGGCAGTACAACCAGTCTCATTTGTTGTAATTTTGCTTCATCAGTAAAACCAGTAAACCATAAAAGACCATAATGTAACCTTATTGGAATTTTGGTACAGAAAACATTATTCTTGTCCTTTCCAGTCTCATTCATACCTGCCTTACTGCCTTTATTCTCCAACAGTGAAACATTGTCTTTGAGATCATGTTTGTCACTTTCCTAGAATTATCTATGAAGAAATGACAAGTCATATGTTTGATCTTTACTAGATTTAAGTCTACCATATTGTACCACTAACCTGCTCAGGTGGGTGTGAGGACCCACCAGTGGAAACTCAGTAGCATTATTAAGACCCTAACAGTCTCCATTGTGTCTATTTTTCCTTTCTTTTTGTGGTAAAAGCTTCCCTTGCAAGAAGTGTTTTCTTATTGGATGCTTGGTTTCCTGGGAAGGAGCTTTATTGCTTATAAATAAAGTGTAAGGGCTCCCTCTGTCATCCGGGTGGAGCGACAGACACATCAAAAGCTGATCTGCCCCATCTGAACATAGGCTGGGATGAATCACCCTGTGAAAGTGCCACTCTTTTCTTTTTAATACTCAAACTGAGTATTAAAGTTTACCCAGCCAGCTTTGGCAGCTAAGATTAAGTGAGATATACATCATCCTTAACGTCTAGACTACTCAATGTCCAGTGCCTGTACAGGGGCTAACAACACCTATGAGCTCACAGATACACTGCAGTTGCTGTAATTTTTGTGGTGCTTTGCTAATGAGAAAACATACAGAGTATTTCCCAAGAGTGGTCAGAGTCCATATTCACTTCTGGAAAATTACCGTAAAACCTATTCACACAACCAAGAATCAAGAACAAATTAGACTAATTTGTCTCAGCAACTTTGTACTTCTCCAGGCAGAAATGACAACTCAAAAATCAAAGAAAGAATATAATTTCCCCAAGTTATTTTTAAAATTATTGTGGACAATGTTTATGCTCCTGCCAGGGCTCCTTCTTCTCTGTTGCGAAACAGAGCTCTCTAGCTAACAGGAAAACTTCAAAAAGTTTTGCATTTATTTTCAGTTTAGATAAGCACACTGAATTTCAAATAACCTTTACAAAAATTTATCCAACCCTTTGAAGGCCGGATTTAGATCTCACTTACACTGATTTGACCTTGTGTCACATCTACTGAATTCAATAGCGCTACTTCTGACTTAGGTTGGAATAAATGAGGTTCAGACCTCTGAAGTGTGCAGATGGGAGTAGATTCAACACAAGAACGGCCTGTCTTTCAAGATTCCCAACACTTCTAATTCCAGCTGGAAACTTCTCAAGAGCAACATCTCTCAAGGTATCTTGGCACTTCCAGTGTTGGCCAGCTCCCAAAAATTCAAGGGCTATAAAAATGAGAAAGGGAAAATGCATTGAAACATTTCAGAACCTCCATAAAGTCTGTATCATATCTGGAAATTGGGCCATTTTTGCAAGAACACCTACAGATAAGACAGAGTGAACAGACCTGTTTAAATTTCTGTCTGATTCTCTGTCCCTAATTCTATTCTCATACTCAAGTTTCCCTTCAGTCTATTGCTGAGTGCAAAATGCTGTTTCATTTCAAGACGCATAGTGACTCAACGACTAGAGTTTAGCTCCTTGCTTTCAAAAGTGCTTTTATGCAATGGAGAAATGAAAAGTACTAAAATAAAATCATGTTATATTCTTTAAATCTGTCCACTTGCATTATGTTGAGGACTTGACCGGTCCTTCACATAATGTCTAAGAGATGACAGCAAGAAGGAGTTCCCGCTGTGCATCACAGAAATCTGAAGAAGCTCAGTTGTGTTATATTTCTCAGCAGAGATTCACAGTTAGATTCTTGTCAAGTATTTATTTAAAAGGTAAAACATCAGCTCTTAATAATCAACCTAATTTTTGCATACAATTTTTTGCAGCCAATTATCTCTGGTAAACAGATAAAGTTTACTGTTGAGCAATATATTTTTCTTCCATTGGCATTTTCAGTGCAAAAGCAGCTTATTATAACTGCAGAAGCAAAAGGGGAAAAAACCTGTTTTCACCAAGTTTGTATGAAACTCATGATTAACTAATTCAATTTTCATTGGCTCTCCTTGCATAATTTCCGCTCTTTATGTCTGTCACTGAACTATGAAATCTGGCCCAGACTTTAATGGTTCAGAATCATGTTTGTAGAAGAAAGCACTATCTTACCAGCTTGAATAAATACATATTCTTTTTTTTTACATATTTGGAAACAATAATTACAGAATTTGTTCCACTGCCTTAAATTGCAGGTCTAAAGCTTCTTCCAAGCCAAGTTATGTTTTGCCTGCCCTTTCATTCCCTGATGGACATTTCCACCTCCTTCTTTTGATTAGTCACTCAAGAACATCTGACCACATGGCCAGTCAGTTCAAGGTTTGGCTGAAAACAACCTATAATAACAATAATAACAATAATAACAATAATAACAATAATAACAATAACAATAATAACAATAATAACAATAATAACAATAATAATAATACAGTAATAATGTATGTATGTATACATTCCAACCAGATCAACCATAAAATGCAACACAAATTGTGAAAACAGACTTTATTTTAAACATTCTTTCACCTTAAATTAACTACAAAATTACTTGCAACCAACTTAACCTTGGTATCACCAGAAAAATGAACAAAAAAGCATTCTTTCCTACACTGTCTTTTTTTAAGAAATTATTTCATGGAGAGAAAATATCATTCTCCTGGACTTCTGTCTAGGTCTAGAAGAAACAAAACAGAAAGAGATACACTTTCACCCTGCACTAGGGACCTATCATCCTTTATCCTCACCCCCAAAATTCAGATTCTTAATCTGGTCTCTGGCTATAGGGTTGCAAGCTTTTCTCCAAAACCAGGACAGTAAGAGAATTAATGTTACATAGGAAAAAGAAATACAATATGCAATCACATATAGAAAAAGGCATAAGAAAAATCATCATATATCACACACACTAGCACCATTATACCACTTGGCTCCCTAGTGACATCTCTCTTGTCAGCACAAGTGTCATGTCTTCTACTGCACAGAAAGGTAGCCTTCAAAGACTGTTTGCCAAAAACACTCTTCCATGAGCTTTGCAGCAACTGATATTCGTAAACCTTAGCCTCAGAAAGAAAAGTTAAAAGGTAACTAAGGGTTGTTAGCCAAAGACTACAGAAAAAAGTGTGGATTTCAACTCACAGAGCAGTCAGTAGACTGGCTGTTGTTGGGTTGCAGAGTTGGGGTTTTTTTTGGCTTACCTAAGACACAGGTGCTAAAATCAGCTCACTCAGAATTAAAAGAAAATTTTAAAAGTTGTTACCTTTCCAGTTCTAGGAATTTCACTCTCTTGGCCTCTTATCCAAGAGGATGGACAAAATCCCCCATTATTTCAATGACAGCAAAATAACTTCATTCAAGCACAAGAATTAATTTGACATAAAATTGTCATGAATATTCTGCATAAAAGCTCCTTGCCTGCGCTTCCTATTATAATTGAAGAAAATATTTAAATTTTGTACTTATCAAAACAGCTACTTGTTTTGGATAACTGAATAAGTGGAATTTTGCCTATATGTGTTAACAAATCCGTTCTGCTGCCCCAATCCTTTTTCTGCTTTCCAGCCAAACAAAGTAACAGAAAGAGACCAACTATTCCAATTGACATGTTCTGAGTGCTGACAAATTTTCATAAGAGGAGACGTCCTAAGTACTGGACTAAACTCTCATGTTCCAAGTATATTTTTGAGCCATTTACCTAAACCTAAACATCTCCAGATTGAAATGAGATCTCTGTTTTATCTCCTGGATCTTCACAATGTGGAAATGATTTTGCTTCTGAAGCTAGCTTGTAATGGCATCTTAGTCAAGCCACCCACTTCTCTGCCTCAGTTTTTCCATTAACTTTTCCATTTTCCCATTAAGAAAATATAATTGTGAAGTCATCTACCTCTACAGCTATTAATCATTTTTCCATGGCCGATTCTTAATGTTCATCCTTCAGGTCTTCCCAGCGTGCTGTCACTTCTTATCTTTTATGTGAACTATGCCGACTTCTCACTCCTTGTGACTCCTCAACATCTTTTGCACAGCTCAGATCCTACTATATTTCATCTTGATTTTCATGCTGTAAGCCTCAAGTCACACACCAGCAATTATCTCACAATATTGCTTCTTTGCCATGTGACTCTGCCTTTCTTTTAAGCCCTAGAGATGTCAAACCCTCTGGGAAGCAGAGATGCAGCCTACAAGAATCTGGTGTGAGGACACCAGGAGGGGACATGGGATCACTGAAGAACAACTTCTTCCAGGCCTGCAGAGCAATTAGTATTCAACAGCATTGAAGACAAGAAATGTTATTCCACTGCAAAGAAGAAAGGACTAATGGCTGCAACAAACCTTCCGCCTCTTCCTTCCCCCATCTCAGACACAAGCATCCCTTTCCCTTTACTAGTATTTCTCTTGCTCCCCCTGACAGCCTCCCCTTCTTCCAAAACAGAGTTTGCATCCTATTCTCAGTGCTGACACAGTCCACATAGTGAATGTCCATTCCGGCATTTCCAGTCCTTCATTTATCTTGCTTTTCTGGAGATGTGACCTCATGAAGGCTTGAGTACTTCTCTTTCTATAACTGACAGAAGCAAAGTCTGCTGTGTATGTTAGCATAGCTTTGTGAGGACCAGGCAAAGGGGACTCAGACTCTCCATGGGTCATTAGTGCTTCTGCAGCCAGCAGACAGAAAATACAGTTAAACCATGGGGAAAGAGGGGGCAAGGTAAAGATCCATGGTTTTGAGGGTGAGGGGGATATTTTATATCCTTGTCTCAAGTTTTGTGCCCATTAGAGGGAGGGCAGGCTCAAGCTTTGTGTCAGTGTCCTTTAAAAGCAAAAGCAACATTGCTGCACCTACAAAAGTTTCACAGTCCAACCATAAGGAAGGGTTTCACGTTTATCTTATTGCTTCAGTTAAGCAACGCTTGCTAAAGCCCCTCTGATTTTAAAACCTCAATGAGAAGAGCTGCCTGGCTGCTTCAGTAACCTAAACTGACCATGGAGGGATGAATGAAAAGTCTCAGGCAAATTACAGATTTAAACATAAACAAGAGTCAACAAGCATGCTTGTACACAGAAAAATCACATTACAACATAGATTTTCACTTAAGTCGTGACTGACGGGAGACACCGGGTAACTCTGTGTCACAACGGAAAAGTCACACTCCAATCCAGAACAATATTTCCCAATACCCTTTGAGAGTAAAACTGCAGTTTAAAGGGCAACAGATCCCAGGCTGCTTTCCTAACCATGAAAAGAGGGTGGCCATGTCCCTGTCTAAGTGATTGCTTCAGCTCTATAAAAGTGTCTTAATATTTTATGTATCTTACTTAAAAGTCTAGCTCAAGGATCTATTTTTTTTAGCTTATACAGTTAGAGAAATGGCTTATAAAGTAAACTTTTATAGGCTCCAGTTTTAAAAAGACTTTTTTTTAATAAAACAAAAATCATGGTTTCAAAAAGTGTCAGGATTTTGACAGCTCTTGAGCACTTCCAGCTGGAGATACTGATGTTACCCTCTCCGTTTTCAGTTACATTTAACAGCATTAGCTGTAAGCAGTCCATTTGTTTGCAGCTTTATGACTTTGTAATGGTTAGGGGTAGGGGAGTAATCCCTGGGTGTCCTCCTCTCATCCCACACCACCATCACTAGCCACCTAGAGAAACAACTGCTGACAAGCACCACCAGCTTTGGGCATAAACCAAATAGGTAGTTGCCTTGTACTGAAAACAATAGACTTTGCTGTAATCTTTGCCTAGGTGTTGTCTTGTCTAAGTGTTGAACTAGGAGAATTGTAAAAGTAGTCACAGGAGGTACCTGCCCTTGTATGAACACATTCTTTGCAACACAGTACTGTAAGATAGCAATGACCTGGCATAAACAAAGAAGGAGTAAGAGAGAGGTTTTTTCCCTGGCCACCCCTTAGCTCCCTAGCAAAACTTTCAAATCTATCCATTTCATGCTTTCCTATGACTTTATTTTGCCTACAAAGCAGACAAGCCTTGGGTCAACTTTTCTAACAGTTTGATATACAGTTATATAGCATCTTAATCTATGGAAGAGTGAAAGAATACTGTAATAAAAATTAACAAGCAAAACTGAACAGATCATCAGCTGGTGGCCCCAGTGAGAGCAATGCATTGAGCTTATGTTAGAAAGGAAAGAGAATATGTCAAAATTATCCCAGTTGATGGTAGGTTTTTACAAAAGAATTCTCATTGCTGGTAAAATCAGTAGGAAAGAAGAACAGCATGTTGGCACATGCTGAATTTTACATGAAATGAAAAGTAGTACTTGTTCAAAACACCAAGTCATGTATTTACGTCCAGGAGAAAAATGTTTTGAGAATTTTCCCAACAGAGCATATAGGAAGACTGGATTGAAAAAGAACCACTTTTTCACACAAACAAGCAAACAAACTTCATTGCTTTATTTCATTTATCAGAACCCCCCCAAACTCTGGTGGATTTTAGGGCACATTCCTCACCAGAGGCATAATAAATATTCTTCAGCTCCCAGTATCAAACTAAACGTTCATACATCCTGGACTTTTGTTTTGCCATTGGCTGATACAGCTAACTTTCTCTTTACTTAAATACTAACCTACCAATAAAATAAAAAAGAAAAAAAAAAAAGGAAAGAAAATATTATCCTAGTGCATATTCTATGAAGTTTGGCAAATTAGATTGCCATTTTCAAAAAATAAAAATTTCAGTGGCAAAATGTTTCTTGGTAATAAATCCATACAAAAACCTATAAA
The DNA here is from genome assembly GCF_000690835.1 of Fulmarus glacialis. Taxonomy (NCBI): domain Eukaryota; kingdom Metazoa; phylum Chordata; class Aves; order Procellariiformes; family Procellariidae; genus Fulmarus; species Fulmarus glacialis. The sequence goes on along the minus strand of NW_009199929.1, from coordinate 12,819 downwards.
AATACCAGCTGTTCCTGACAAAACCTTGAAGCAAAATTAACACTTCTGTACAATTTTAGCAGCTGCAACCTCTAGGCAGTAGCTGTTTTGATGACCAAAAATAGCTATTATGCACGTTTGATATTAACTGAAACAGGGAGGCTTCTGGCACTATACTTGCAGTCTGAATGGAAAGTAACCTGGCACACAAAGGTCAGCTCTTCTGAAGACATGAATCACAGAATCACAGAATCATACAATTGTTGAGGTTGGAAAGGACCTCTGGAAGTCATCTGGTCCAACTCTCATGCTCAAGTAGGGCCACCTACAGATGGTTGCCCAGGACTGTTTCTAGATAGTTTTTTAGTATCTCTAAGGATGGAGACTCCACAACATCCCTGGGCAAAAAAAAAAAAAGGAAAGAAAATATTATCCTAGTGCATATTCTATGAAGTTTGGCAAATTAGATTGCCATTTTCAAAAAATAAAAATTTCAGTGGCAAAATGTTTCTTGGTAATAAATCCATACAAAAACCTATAAAAATACCAGCTGTTCCTGACAAAACCTTGAAGCAAAATTAACACTTCTGTACAATTTTAGCAGCTGCAACCTCTAGGCAGTAGCTGTTTTGATGACCAAAAATAGCTATTATGCACGTTTGATATTAACTGAAACAGGGAGGCTTCTGGCACTATACTTGCAGTCTGAATGGAAAGTAACCTGGCACACAAAGGTCAGCTCTTCTGAAGACATGAATCACAGAATCACAGAATCATACAATTGTTGAGGTTGGAAAGGACCTCTGGAAGTCATCTGGTCCAACTCTCATGCTCAAGTAGGGCCACCTACAGATGGTTGCCCAGGACTGTTTCTAGATAGTTTTTTAGTATCTCTAAGGATGGAGACTCCACAACATCCCTGGGCAACCTGTTCCAGTGCTTAGTCACCCTTACAGTGTAAAAGCGTTTCCTGATGTTCAAAGGAAACCTCCCAAGTTTCAGTTGACAGTTGGTCTCTGGCAACTCTCTCTACAGTTGCCTCTGGTCCTGTCACCGGGCACCACTGAAAAGAGCCTGGCTCTGTCCTCTTTGCACCCTCCCTTCAGGTATTTATATACATTGAAAAGATCCTCCTCAGCCTTCTCTTCTCTAGGCTGAGCAGTCCCACCTCTCTCAACTTCTCCTCATATGTGAGGTGCTCCTGTCCCTTAATCATCCTTGTGGCCTTTTGTTGAACTCTTCAGAATGTCCATGTCTCTCTTGCACTGGAAAGCCCGGAACTGGACCCAGCGTTCCAGGTGTTGTCTCACCAGTGCTGAGTAGAGGGGAAGGATCAACTCCCTCGACCTGCTGGCACTACTTTGTTTAATGCAGCCAAGGATATTATTTGCCTTCTTTGCTTCAAGGGCACGTTGCTGGCTCATGTTCAATCTGTTGTCCACCAGGACCTCCAAGGTCCCCACCAGGACCCCTAGGTCCTTTTCTGCCAAACTGGATGCCACCCCCACATATACTGCTGCATAGGGTTGTTCTTCCCCAGGAAAAGTCAATCTTGCAGGCAATGCTAGTATGAATTCAACAGAAACAGCATTTAGCCAGAGAGTCTTAATTAAGGTGCTGCTCTGATGGCATTGTATTCTTTGTGAGAGTGTATTAGGGGACACTGAGACATGCTACTGAGGCTGTGCTAGCTACTGCTGAGGAAAAAATCACAGACAAAGAAACAGAAACTTAGATTTCACACTAAGACAGCCACCTGTTTCTACATCTGAAAGGAAAGGAGGCAAGTAAGCACTCTGGAATTAGTCACTGAAGGACTTGGGACTGAATATAGAACCAGAAGTGCCACTTTTCAGCAACCCCTATTTTTAAATCAGCACCTACATTCAGAATAAGGTACACTGTGCGTGTGTCCATTCCGGAGTTCAGGCAAAATCTGCTTTCACAGTAGGTTCCTGTAACGAAGAGTTCTCATCAATATACACTTTTGGCTGCACTGGAGCACTGGAGCACTCATATGGGCAATCATAACAAGTAGCAAGGGATGGGTCTGTCAGGTTGTCTAGGGTTTCTTCTAAATGAAGCACAAACTTCAGCTGAAATTCCCATCTAGAGGCATACTTAAATTTCTTTCTATGGGAAATTGAAATCTAGTTATGTGTATACTTTTTGAAGATACTTATTCTTCCTTCTCATCTTCCATCCCAACAAATGGCCTGGGGACATGGCAAGTCTGTCTTGGAAAATGCAGTAATCGGCTGAATGGGTTAGCTTTTCACATAAATTCTGCATTGCCATTCTGCTAACAGCTCCCTGTAACTGCAGCTCGTATCCAACTCCCTGAAAGTACAGCGCCAAGTCAGGTATGATCTGCAGCTCCAAGCCAGGTGACCAGGAGAATCCCAATGTGAATTTTACAGCCTCTCACAGACCCGCAAATGCTATCCTTTGCTACCTTCTCCTTCCCTTGCCAACGAAACCTATGCCTAGTAAAATGTCAGAATATCCACAGAACCAAAACTGCTAAACTAAATCTAAAATTTTCCACAAAACTAAGCTGCTCATGTGCATAGGTTTTCATATGACTGCAGGTACATAGCCTCTACTACATGCAACAGAGGGAATTTTCAGATAACAGAATTTCTTTGTAACCATGCAAACATAAGCAACCGAACTGCCTTTCAGCTTTTTCCTTTTACTCAGAGCAGGATCCAGAAAGGAGGAATCGGTGAGTTAACCTGGTAGCAAAGGACTACATTACCAATTGCCTCATTTAATCTAGAGGGAATCAATCAGTACTGCTTCCCTCAAGCTTTCTTGTCAGCATTTCTCCCTCCAACCCAGCCTGCTTCATTTTATCCCTCTCTAGTACTCCATTCAGTTATGGAGTACTAGATCCTCACATGTATTTAGATTCTCAGTTTCCTGTGAAAACAAATGGCAAGCTGGTACTTAATATCCTTGAGAGGCTGGCTCTTAAAGTCTGAATGTCCCATTTGCTAACAAAGTTGAGAAGTGTAAGCAAACATTCCAATGAAAACTATCGAATATTTGGCAGCAAACAAAAGAAAGATTATCTTTTACTAAGATGTCTCATCTTAATCAACTGATACTGAGTATTTATTTTTCAGTTCACAACAGCTAAATAAGCAGAACCAAATACCCTTTTTTATCATAATGAATTCAGCTATCCAAGCATCCATTTAGACAGATAGCTTTAGGGGGGGAAAAGGCTCTAAAATGCTTTAAAAAGCTAAGCAAAAGACAATGCCCCTGCTGCAAAACAGCTTAGTTATTTTTCTTAGGCTTTTTAATATACAGCACATAAAGCAATTGTTGCATGAATTTTACTGAAACTATTCTAGAAAACATTCAACAAATAAAGCAGTTTTATTGTTCAGATCCTATAACAACAACTTACTGAGACAGCAGTGAAAGAGAACCTGGCCTCTCTCCCTGATCCATCACAGTCCTCTCAAAAAAACAAGCAAGGAAGGAAGGATGAAAAGCTGAGTTTATGAACCACTTTTAATACAAACGTACATTGTTGTGTGATGTGTAAGTTGTCAGCATTCCATGAAGAAATGCCATGAACAAAATTCACAGCACAAATAGGACACACTGGCTTGGAAGGGGTAATTCTGACATGGCTGCCAAAGAGACCAGTACTCAGTGAGTACGCTAGCAAGGAGCAGGCTTAGCTGAAAGTCCTGCAAACTGATAACAAAAGCCTTACAGATGGCTTTTAATATTACTTTAGGCAGATGCTGATACTTAACTAGATGCTCATTAAACAAAATATCAAATATCCTTTTAGGAATGTGGCCTGTGTTACTCTGAATGCTAACAATATTACTGAGGAAGCCCCCATTCCCTGCTCTGCTACTTCACGTTTTACTTGAGCAAACACATGCAGGGGCAGTTACATCTGCAAAATTATATACCACCTATCAATCAATACCATTATTGAAATATTATATACCAAAACCCACAGTAATTTTATCAATTTATTGCTGGGCTTTGCAGGCATGTCACATTCACCTGAATGCATATTTGGGAGAGAAAAATATATATTTAATCACCCCACAAAATGATTCGCAGGAAATAACCGCAAATAAAAACCATCCTACACCTACAGCATTTGAAATAAGAAATGCCAAGATGATGGAAATATATTTAATGCCCCAAAGGTTGCTGGAATAGCAAAAGGCATGCATGAATAAAGAGAGAAACACGCTACAGGGAAAAGCAATAGGTTCTTTTTGTCCTTAGGCCAGTGGAATCTAATCAAGAGTCTGTGCTACTTTTGCACATTTTAGAGAACATCACCAGAGAATTTAGGTTGTAAGAGGTCTGCATAGCACAGGAAAGAAATTAAATAGAAGTTGCTATCATACTCATAGCTAAATAAATGACTTCTCTGTCAGGCTTGACAAAGTGATAGTATAAATAACTTCTAAGGATAATTTGCTAACACTTGGCTAGTTGGCTTGATTCAGCAATTGGCATTGATAACCCAGTCTGATTCTCAGAAGAGCAATGGCATGGATTAATTCTTAATTCCCACTGCAGAAAATTGCAACTTATTGTAAGAACCAATGATTTACCACGGTAACATATATCACCAATGTATACGTTGCAGAGTCTCACAGTGGCTATCTGTATCATTGTCTCAGAGCGTGTAGACCTGCATAAAATACAGTGGAGGAAATGGAGCCAAAATGTCAGTCCAAAACATCCCAAAGAAAGCAAAAACACAAAATGAATCCTTTTTATAAATCCTAACTATAACCTTCATGGACTTACAGATAGGATAGCCTTATGCTGGGATCTAATTGAAATCTATTATATGTACAGACCCTTGCTGGTTGCCCTCTTACTTTCCATTACATGCATTAAAACAGCAGCTCAGTCATGGAAAAAAGTCCTTCTGCATGTGAAAGCATGAAGATTACTACTGCTACAACTTTGATAACAATTTGCTTGTCGACAGGAGGTTGCTGTCATGCAGCACCAGCTCCAAGTACTTTGTGAGCTTATTGTCACGTGTTTGATTTCTACCCTACTATCCCTAGTCACCTGTCATTCTCCCTATTTTGAAATCTAAATCTTCCCCAGCTGCTGCTGTGGCTGCTTTATCTAGCATGGTCAATAAGAGTGAGAATGATAAATAGCATCCTGATGGTTGGGCATGCCCCAGGGAGAAGCCAGACCCGAACAAAGGGAATCAGGCTTATTTAGTGCCCTTCTTGTTGACAACAGTCAATTCAAAAGCCTCATGTTCATATTCATTGCTGACTACCTTGCAGCAACCCTTCCTTGACTACATGCTCGCTGAATCACACCCTCTCAAAGGTATCCAAACAGCAGCAGATATAAATATTTCTATCGATACAGGATTTTCCTGGAAAAAGAGTTTCTATTATTTAAGAACTGCAAACAGAATGCAAAAAAATCAACCACTTGTTGTACAACAGCCATTTTTTCCTCCTATTCACACTGAAGAGAAGGGTGGTCCTAAAAGCAGAGGAACAGAGGCACGAGCCAAGCGTGTGACCACACAAAGGTCCCTCACCAGCATTGGTAGCAAGAGAACCATTTTGCAGCATCCTTTGCAAGGTTTAAGGTCTCAACCACTTAGGTATCACAAAGACTTTAAAGTAGTGAGGGACAATAGATCTGTTGACTCAGTCCAAACAGTCACATCAGTACTGCCTCCATCCTAAATAACTGATGCAACACTATAAAAAAGGGAGGCAGGGGTGACCTTTGAACGGCATTGGTAAAATTCTCAAAGCTCTGACTCATGCATAGTCCTCTTTGTATGTACTTTAGGGGATATTATTATTACTTTGAATGTACTTTACAGGATAAACCAGCTTGAATTTCATTTTTCAAAATGAAAAACACAGTTGTATGTAAAGAACAGATTTAGAACAGAGCAAAAGTTTTGATAGGCAGCAAAAAGCTTCATCTTATTCTCCTTTTAGACTTTTTCTGTCTTCCTTCTCCTAATGTTATGGAGCTTTGAGGGAGGTGATCCCTGAGTTGTTTCAAGAATAAGTTGTCAGCACTACCATGAACAAGGAAGGAAAAATGAGCTATACAATTTCTGTATGTATACATGTGTGTATCTATAAATAAATATGTATATATTAATAAAACCCTTACCCAAGGAATACAAGTGGTATTGACCCCAAGAAAAAATAGTGGAAGAAAGAATGAAAAATAACAGATGCTAGATACTCAGCCTCTAAGATGACGAAGGTAGAGAAAAGTCTGTGTAGAATAAAATAGCATTGAATAGCAGAAGTCTGTGACATGGAATGAGAAGCAGCTCCCTATGAAAACAACCAGCCTTGATGAAATAGATGGTGGATCCGCTACTGATGCTAAACTTAACCCATATTAGGTGTAAAATTTAAGACTACTATTTTTACAATTCCTAAAAGCGTGTTGGATGTTTTCCAGGACAAATAGAAAGATACGGGCCATGACCTGAATGGTTTTCAGAGACTTGACATGACAAGTGAAGATCACCAATGGCATCAAGGGCATAAATTAAAGTATGTTAATGGAATATTATAGCTGGGGTGGTAGGCATCACAAAAGGCAAGAAATTTAAGATGTTAGCTTTCCACAGCAATGTTAGCTTGCGTTACATAGGTGTTACACAGCCTATATATACTACATAAACTACATGCAAGCATCTACATTTCACAAAGAAAAAAGAAACTTAGATGCAGCTTTCGCCCAATGTAGCAAAACAAAGCCACTTTTGAACTCAGTGGAATTGAGATTAAGAACCTTTTGTAGCAATGCCTGTATTGACACGTTCCATACAAAGAGGTATGAGAAACTAGATCTGGTAGCAGAACTTAATTTGCAAAGACAAAACTTAGTGGAAATCAACAGAAACTAAATACAAATTCTATGGATAGGTTGAACACTGTTTTTTAAGCCTGCTCAAATTCATTCTCGAACCCATCATGGCCAGTCACATGGTCTTCTACTTTTTTAGGTTTCTACATCGGGTGGAATTCTCTAGAAACATCTTCATGAACAAAAAATGTGTTAGATAAACACTTCAGCAGATAATGAGAAGACAGACTTGCTGTCAGAGGAGAGTATTCAGCCACTACCTACCAACCCAGCCAAAAAATAAAAAACAGCTAAAATGAAGTGAAAGGCCTCAATTACCAGTTTCTTGAGTGCTGGCTACTGGAGGGAACTTTAAATGAGTATGGCGCAAGCACACCTACAAACTAGCAGAAGTAGAACTTAAGTCTTTGTTTAGATCATGTATATAATACCAACAGCATGAATGGATTTAAACTTTAGTAATGCCTTTTTTTGACAACTGTGACAACATGACATCCTGCACAAATTACTTCAGGCAAACAGCAGTCATTAATATTTCAGAAATTCAAGAGAAGAATAAGACTATCACAAGGACAAAGCTACAAAATAATGAGGTTATTAAAGAAAGGCTTCAATTACAGAGATAAACAAAGTACAGCTGACGGAAACAAGTTCAACGGCTAATACAAAGGCATTAGCAGAAATTCTGCTATAATCTGGCTATAAAGGCTGGTTAAAAAAATTACAAGAATATTTGAATACCTTAAATTCCACCTAAAGGAGATTATTGCTATGCTATTGTAGTTACAGAAGGAACTAGCTTTCAAATAAGCCCACAGAAACCTATTTCACAACAGGTAAACAGAATTATATGAAAGCCTTTCAAGCTATGAGCATATAAAACTTTATAAGAAAAATACGAAGATGAGAGGGAGAAGATGGGATTGAGAACAGACAGAAAAAAAGCCAACTTTAGTCTCTGCCACAGGAAATAATAAGCAGATGCAGGTACTGTACAAAATAGCAGAACTGCAATTTGCATAAATAAATAACCATTTCTTGTCAGTTCCCTCCTTTAATCTCATTTTATTCACAGCCTCCAGTTCATCTGACCTCTATTTGCTTCAACTGCACGTAAATTCAAAAACCACTTTCTTACAAATTAGTTTCCCCATTACAGCATCCTGGGCATATTTATGCACTTGTAGAAAACCAGTATATCGGAGCTTTAGGTGATTCATAATTTTCCCCCAAACAATAATAACAATAACAAATAATTGTAATAACCACACCATCAGTAGCAAATACTTGGCCAAGATTACAGCTCAGCAAATGCTTCATTTTTTTATTTAGCATCCTAAGTGGGCAGAGAAATGTGGAGCAGAACTTCACTATTTACTGCTTGAGGTATCTATAGCAAAAAAAAGCAACAGAAATGGGGAGGACATGGGTACTGTCCACAAAATATCATGACCTGGTGACGGATAGCAGAGCACTTGATTTAGGCACTCATCTTGTTCTGCTGAAAACCCAGTTTGTATTTCTGCCCTTCCCCAAAAGGATTTAATCCACATCATTAAGCGTGGGGGAGGGGCAGTACCCAATGTCTTTTGCTGAGTATGTTCCACCTTTGTACAAGGTACTTAAATATTCACTGAGCCACAGAAAGGAATGACATTATAATCTGTGGGCTGCAGCAATGCACTACACTCCTGTTCCTAGTCCCTGCCCCATGAATATGAAGCACATTATGAAGCAGAACAGTGTCAACAGTCAGTACCGAGAGCTGCCCAGCCATCACTGCGCTACCAGACGGTGCTTAGGATGTGGTCTGGAGCAGCAACTGCAATGGTGAATTCAAACCGAGATCTCTCACTTCTCTATAAAGTGGCCCCAACTATAGCATATCTCATTAGCTTAATGAATATTTAAATATCTGATATGAAGCAAAACAGCACCAATATAAAATAAATGCACCCATCCCTTCAGTCATGCATAGTCTGTAGCTTAACACTTGGAAAAATCTCATAGACAGGAGGATTCAAACCCCTAACCTACTAGGCAAAAAGGGGAGCACCACTAGATGGAAATTTTTGCTAAATTCAAAACAAATTCAAGAATAATTTCAAGCAATTAAGCTACTCAGAGCCATTTAGCTCCATTCTAATCTAAATTTGCAGCACAATTTCTGTTATTCATGGAACTCATATAAAAGAAACTATTTAAGTATAGAATACAAATAATTAACAATTAACTTGAATTTTGAAATTGTGAAAAATCCTTAAGTAATAATTCAAAGTGATGATGTATTTGATGTAAATCTAACTGCTAAAATAAAAGTTTTATTCTATTCTTGGTGTTAGTTGCTGTATTTTATAAAAAAAAAGGGGGAAATAAAATGCAACACACACAGCTTCCTCAACACTTTTTGTTTAAAACTTACTCATACATTTTAAAAAAATACTTTTTAAAAAACAAGCAGATTGAACAGTTTGAAGGAAAAGTCTTTTACCAGCTTTGCTTCTTTTCCTTCTTCTAGAAGTGGAAAGGGATCATCTATTCTGCAATAGTTAAAGCCACAATTGTCTTTTCTGTCCCTACCTCCTTTCTTCTGGTTCTGTTTTAATCTTTCCCATCCCTGGACTTTTTCAATTTCTCATTCTCTTCTCCTCCATCTACTTTTTTTTATTTATTTATTCCCTTGTCCTTTTAATAGAGCTTATTACTTAAATAGCCCTGAATCATTCCTGAATGAACTCAAGAGAAGAGGGAGGAGAGGCAGGGGGAGAAAGGAAGCAATGCCACAGCAACTGCAAGGCTTCTAACTGAATTCTGCATCTTACCCTCTATTCAGTAAAACTCCTTCACATTTTTACATTTCATAACAAATGGCAACTACTGCCACTTCTAGTAGCCGCAGACCCCGCAAGTACAGTGTAACTTCCGTGAGCTCAAGACAGTATAAAGCACTTATGCAGAGACAACATGAATTGTAAGGTTTCAGTACAATTTTATTATATCTTATAACTTGGCTGAAGTTGTTGTTTTTATCATTCACACCATGTTACCTGTGCCCTCTGAAATCCTGGAGGATTTCCGCTCTTCACTAAAGCACTGCTGAGGCATGTGCCTCTGCCTCCTCCCATCCCTCCCAGCTGCAGAGGGACATCTCCAGTCACTGCAGGCCACATCCCTGCAGCTGTGCAGGTCACATCCCCCCGCAGGGAGCACAGCTAGGGCACAACCATACAGTAGATATAATGTCCAGGGCAGTCATGGAATGGTCTTTAAATTAAGTTCACAGTGTCACTTCTTCAGCTTTCACATTCTTTAAATAACAGGTTTCACGTTCTGTGACACTTTCCAGAAAAGATGTAATTAATATTGCTCTAAGACACAAATCGTCCCTCCCCAAAAAAAACCACAAACAGAATTCTTTTTAAATATGACCCTGAGCCCAGGTAATTGCCCATCGGACTGTTGGGCAAATATGCTGACATTTCCTCAGCAAGTATAAGCTTTTCAGCCTTGCTTCCACTAGTGGGTATTACTGGGCCTCCACAGTGAATATTAAAGAAGGCAAATGTAGAAAAGGATATTAAGGAGAAGAAAAATGGAAAAATGGAAAAAAATAAAGAATTGTATTAGTCATTCTTTAATTTCTTATAATAATGATCTTGAATCATTCCTTTGAAGTCACTACAGTGGTAGCCGTTTAAAAGAAAATCCAGCAGATTAGGATCTTTATGTGCTATTTCTAACTCCTTTCAAAAAGGAGACGATAAAGTTTGGGAAGGTCCTCTTTGCAACCTATTGCATTGTTTCTGGGGTGCTAATACAATTACTATAAGAACAAGGGAAAATTATAACCCTGGAAAAGTTCCAAAAGGAGCACATAAGATTTAGAGAAACATGAAATAACAGATGATTGTCTTCACCTTCTTGCTGTTGTTAATGTCCCCATGGGTTCATGTGGTTTTAAAATAAAAATAAAGGCCCTTACAGTCTCTTTCAGGGACGTTATTTCACATGTTTTTTACATGTCTGAATTATGCCTATCTAGTCAGGGAACCAGATTAAGTCAGATTAAATGACAACCCAGGCAACATCCGGATCTGTTCTTCAAATTCAACTTTTCAGAAGACTTATAAATGGTTAAGTGTTATAATTTTTTTAGTTTTAGAATGCCCTACATTACACAAAGGGGACTAAAAAATCTGGTTGTTCTTGTAGCTCTTTCTCTGTGTTTCTGGGTTACCAAAAAATTCTGGCTGGTACAATTTTCAAAACACTCTTCTTATATGAGTGTCAGTGAGAGTTGGCTGGAAGGGAAGATCAGTTTCTAGTGTAGTTCCATGTTATTGGGAAACCTGTTCCCAAGTAAAAGAGCGTTATTTTCAGAAATGCAGAGTTTATACCATTCACTGTGGACTTAAATTTTGAATTGTAAAATAAAGAAAGAAGCAAACAAAATAATAGAGTTTTGCATAGCTGTGTCATGTATCCACTAGAGTATTGCAAGATTTATATAACAGTAATGGCAGAATTTAGGACCTATTTAAATTTTTTTTTTTTAAAAAGCATCAAGGTCTAACTTGGCTATTCAGAATGACAAATCCGTTTAAAACCAAGTTTGTTCACCTTCATACAAACTGTAAAGATTCCGGATTATCAGTATCAGTTTAGAACTGTCACTATGAAAAGTTAAGCTCTTTAGTAAATGTGCAGTTATAGTCAAGTCAGCAAAACAAGATGTATAAGGACCAGGGGAAAACATCTTTGAAAATGTTACAATACTTTTTCCATAAATCAGAAGTATAATTTCATCTGGATTAACATGTAGCCTATTCCAAACAGGGCAATGCAGAATTAGGTGGGATTCAAGGAGGATATTAAGAATTATCCACCTGGATGAAATCTGATGAAGAGAAACCAAAAACACTGGTAGGTGTCTACTCTAGGACGAATTACAACAAGGAAACTGTAATATTTATTAAAATGAGCATTATGGGGAAGATAGTTTAACAGTTTCTCTCACAGTAACATAGGCTAACAAATAAAATAAAAATGAAGCTAATTCAAAACAAATTTAAAACTTTTTCACAATCTAACATTTTGAAATAATTTATACAAGAATTTATGGATATAAAGAATTTAGAAAGATTCAGGGAACACCTGAATATTCATATAGACAACAAGAGTAGCCCAAGTAGTCAGAGCTGTTGGAAAACATCTTTGCTTTCACAAACAATATGAAGCTTAATGTTCCCAGGCTTAAGTGAATCCATCTAAAAAGCACAGACCAGTGATGAACAGGACTACAAGTTATCCTACCCTGGCTACAAGGAGTTCTTACACTTTCCAAAACAGCTTTTGGTGCTAGCTATTGTTGACAGCAGCAGGACATGGAAGACAAACCTCAACCAAATGAAGTCTGTCAATTCCTACACTCAGGTAAAATTACCAATCTAGGGAATGACCTTTTTCCTGAATTCTCGTGTATTAATCAATATGTCTGCATCTATAACCCAGATAAGCTATAAAGCAAGAAGAGTGGCCACCTGTCTGAAATGCAAACAGCAACAACTCCTTAGTGCGAGTGTCATGCTATTTAATAGTTCATTATTCAGAGCTACAAAAAGAGAGTTCTGCTTTTTTGCCACAGTCTCACGTCTACCCTCTTGCCCTGCAACACATTTTAAAATGCTGGATTTTTCTTTTATTTCTCCCTAACAGCGCTTAGCCATCACAGCAATATAGCTTGAGAGTGGATTAACTACAGCAGACCAGACTCTCTGGAAATAAAAAAAAAAAACCTAAATAAAAAAAATGTATACCTAGTCCTAAATGTCTTTTCCAAGTGTTGTCGTTTAACCCGGCAGGCAGCTAAACACCACACAGCTGCTCGCTCACTCCCCCTGCCCCGCAGTTGGATGGCGGGGGAGAATCAGGGGGAAAAAAAGTAAAATTTGTGGATTG